>NC_141778.1:9826766-10113051 GCF_054643075.1 Acanthaster planci
AATCAGAAGTCCTTCATTTTATAGAGTATATCTCTGTACTAATGATGTTGGGAAGCTTATCAGAGAGAAATGTCTTGCCTTTAGGTAAATGGGAGAGTATGACGACCAGTTGTAACTAGCAGATACAATATCAATTTTTCTGCGGAACTATCTTAGCCGTACCTGAGCTGCAACATAAAACTTGGATTCCCCGATAGTGTGGTGATGAGCGACCCAACCGTCACCGAAGCAACGTAAGGAATAAGCATTTTGCATTCATGAGGACATTCATCCGGTACCGCCACGTGCTCGTAGCTTCCGATCAAGCCTAATGGGTCATCCGAACTGTTTGTACCAGTGCACCCACAGTCTGTGAAGATCTGTGAGAAAACAGAGTTGCTCATCGCTAGTCCAATGTTACCACCACATCCAACACATGATGATGTCCGTCTATTACATTTAGAATTCTTTCCAAGCTCAACACTGAACCGTTTCCTCTCGTAAAGCCTGTTTGTCGCGCACTTCACTTTAAAAATTAGACAGGATTATGTCATGAATGCGATTCGTTGTTTCCGTATAAATAGTGATTACCTGGCTCCTTTTAACAAATCAGTAACCAAGTCAAAACAAAATAATGCTAATTTTGCCTGGTCTGAACCTTTCTGGGCGAGTCTGCGGAATTTCTAACATTGCATTTATTGTGGTGTTTTGAAGGGTCAATGTCATTTTGTCATTCGTTTTCTTAAGTGTTCCAGCTTAAATAACCTTTACTCACCGTTACATTACCACCTTCCTCTCCTCCAAGCTCCCCTCGTGCCGTTGCTAGGCAACCTGCGTGACACGGTGTTACATACGTCATGCCATCGGAGCCGCAGATTGGTGTATACCGCGTCTGACATGCGCAGTCAACGTTGCATTCGGCCAGCAGCTCTGGGAGTTTTGCGTCTGTCCTGAACAATAGACCAGTTCACTAATAAATTCTAATTCATGCGCGCCTGCGCATAAATGGCAAGTGGAAGCAACAAGCTTGAGCGGCCCATTGAGACTACACGGGGGCACAAATTGTAACGTCATTTTCTCTGAGCTTCTGCATTTATGGTCACTTTTGTTTTCGGAAAATAAAATCATTACCTTCTCGTCTGACAGATTTTACGCCGCAGGAAATAAAAAGTCTTTGCTTTCTCCCCGAGCGCATGAGGTCAAAGGAAATTAACACGACTTCTTTCTGACCATGTCCAAGTAGTTGGTAATCCAGGGCACTATGAACCACTCGTACTATGTTGAATCGCGGGCTGAACGCAGGTTGAATGGCGGGCTACCTTCATCAGATTTTTGTTTCGCCACTTACGTTGTTGACCGAGAATGACGGATGGTGCCCTAACGTATCGCATAATTTGTTTTACAGCTCACACAGAACGGAACCCTACTAATTCCTTTCGGCCTCGTGCGCTTCGAACGAACGAAAATGCTCAAGTGTTTATTTTGTTCTCTAAAAATTCCTCTTACATCAGAAAGCAATAGCTATAATGACTTTAGAGGGTTTTCCGGAGACAAAAGTGAAAAAACAGTGCAGTCTGAAGCTGACAGAAAATGATGTTGAAAGTTGTTCCCCTGTACATTCTTAACAGGCCGCTCCAGTTGGTTGCCTCCACTCGCCATTTGTGCGCATGAGCACATAAATTAGAACATTTTAATGAACTAATCTATGAATTGAACCAGTTCGGTTTTCACAAGGTCATTGGGGAAAAAAGCACGCGTGCTAGCCTGCGCATGGTCATGCTAATAATGGGATATGTCTCGTGGGTATTATTTGGCTGTTTCTGAATGACCTCGGAAACGCTTCATTTTGGGCACAGGCCTACGCAGTTGGAATAATAACAAACTGTCTCGTGGAGAAAATCCACCGGACCGACAACTCACCGCTGTTAGCAGCCGAAGCTTTAAAGAGAAATGCCCATGTTCAGAAGGGGATCAAAAATATCTTTCGGTATTAGCTGGCTTATGCAACAGCCTGAGCGTCATATGTAGAGTTATGGGCACGAAATAAAAAAGACAAGTCTAGTCAAGCTGGTTTGCCTTGCGTAGTGGGTAAGAAAGCGGATTAGTGTTACAAGAATTCTCGGTTCAAGTCCGAAAGTTTATTTTTCCTCTTTTTTAGTATGCTCTCCTGTTGGAAAAGAGAAAGTTTGAAATTATTACATCTACTGTCCAAACTTGTAGCCTTGAAGTTTATTTCAAGGACAAAAACTCACTTCAATGCGGCCTCGATCAGGTAATACCGTAATATATTTCAGCCCCATTCCGAACGGGGCATTTCTCTAAAAAGCCCTGTTTGGTAAGCAGAGGGTGGTGGGATCTATGGCGAAATCATTCCGAGATCACCGAGTAACTGCAGTGACACGTTACATATGCCATACAAATTTGATCGATGCTCACGTCATTTTTGTCCATCGACAAACAAACATTTTGGTGAGTGTTTCATGGTTTTGTTAAGGCGTGGATCAGTTTTAACTGACAAACGTCCCACAAGCTTACATGTTTATGTAGCTGGTAGTGATGCCAGCAATGTCTCCGTTATCGCATCCAAGGAGGAGGTACAGTGGAGTAAGCAGGAAGAACCAGGGTAAGACGATGACGATCATTCGAGCCAATCCCTTCTTAGACAACTTCATCCTCTTGACCACGAATCCACCAATCAGGTTGCCGAAAATAGCCCCAGGGGTCAGTATTATACCTGGCGGGAAGAGGTGGGAAAGGAGCCTTTTGTACACATTCGAGTTTATGGTTGCAAAGGTCAGGTTTGGTTTGTGGTCGGGAATTCTCCTCATACCTTATTGTGACCCCTTGTGAAGAATATCACGAACCATGTGTATGGTGTTATCCTTCCAAGCACACCTGCTTTGATCCCATGGAGTTTCTCAAACCTTGTTTTAATCCCAGAGTGCACAGCGAGGGTAGGCATATCTCCATGAAGTGTTTGCTCACATTCACATTCCCTCAAAACTGGCGTTTTGAGTCTTCATCGCACGCTAAAAACTCTTCTGCTGCATTAGGAAGATCATCGGCTACGTTTAGTATCATTATCACATGGGTCTGCCATGGGTACAGTCTCTGAGTAGTCAGGATCTCGGTGTGTAAGGAGCAGAAAGAGGAAAGAAAGGTTGAATCACCTACCGAACAGCATGGGTGCTGTGGAAGCTGACAAGGAGAACTGTGTCTCCAGATATTTCGCCATAAAGTTTATGGTGCCACCTAAGGCAAAAAGGATCGCGCAGACACCCAAAACCAAGGACACAAATGGAAGACTGGTAACTAGGCGACGGATGGCACTGAGGAAGCCTGTAAAAAGCGTCAGAGAGAGAGAGAGAGAGAGAGAGAGAGGAGAGAGAGAGAGAGAGAGAGAGAGAGAGAGAGAGGAGAGAGAGAGAGAGAGAGAGAGAGAGAGAGAGAGAGAGAGAGAGAGTAATTAGTCGAGGGGTGTCCTGTCTCTCTCGAAGGTAGAGGCAAATAGGACTGCTTGTATTTTGTCACATGGAATTAGAGACTTCTACTGTTAACACTGTCCTCCTGAATATTCAGAATCACCTTGATATTTTGTTCGGAGTGAACGAATGACCTGCCATCAAAGGAGTAAGAGACTTTGAAAAATCAGATCAAGTTTTTTGAGTCTGACCTTTGACATATGCCCACATTCCCTCTCCAGTCTGGTGAACCTGTAGACGATACAGAGCAGGCCCATCATCGCCTTCATCTGCCTCCGGGGCTGTTTCTCTGGCTCCCTCATCACATCCTCTCGCTGTCTCCTCTCCGTCTTTAATTTTCTGTGCCCGCCGTCGGATCTTCTTTGGGAACAGCAGAATGGGGAGACCCGAAATTGTAACCAGCGCTCCGGTGATAGCGTAGGTTAGCCACCAGGCGCCCAGCCAGTTAGGGTCCTTTGGCGTGGCGTACACGGGTCCCTTGTAAAAATCGGAGTGTCTGGATAGGCTCAACCCGCTGATGCCGTACCCCAGGAGGGGCCCCAGCGCAGTTGCGATGAAAGAGCCAGCTGTATTGGATAAAAAAGTAAAGAAAGACAAAGTTAAGCTTTCGGTTGAATCCTTGCTAAGACAAATTGAAACCCCTGAGTCAGAACGAGTCACCTATCTCTAATAGTGGTCAATAACCAAGGCAAATAAAATTAAGTCTACAAATTCGCTTGTAATTGTATTAGTTTATTAAACTACAATTATACACTTCACAATGATAAATTACAAAGGACAAGTCACAGATAAAATAACTTCATTATATGTATCTGGCCCTACCCAAGGGTCAAATGCTAAAATCGAAAAATCGAGATACACCCTCTGTTAATTACAGTTTGCACGAAACTTATGTAACTCTCCAGTAAAATTGTGTACCCCACTTTTTTCAAGAAGCAAATTCGGTTAGCTGTCAACAAGTTTTGATCAATTTAATTCAAAGCAATAACTTTTATTCAAATTTAAATTCAGTTCCAGGCGCACCCTTATTTATCCACAGCGATAATAATTATTTCACAAGAATTATAACTTACATAATACTCCAAGGAAGGCTTTATATAATAATGAATTAAACTGACTTGATGGCTTTTATCAATGGGCTTTTATCAATTATCTGGGTCGATCGCTCAGTTTCTACTTGACTCCACTTCAAATGGCCTCCCTCCACGTCCACACGTCTACACGCGTTACGTCTTCACGAGTTCCTCTTCCGTCAAGACTCGGAACAGAACATCAAGCCATGCCAGCCATTAAGATTCAAACCATGCCAGCCATCAAAATTCATGCAAGACCATCAAGACCAGAGTATATCAAAATCATCAAGGGCCGTCATGTGAATTCATCATGTGCATTAAATTCTCAAAATGTTATGCTCTAATAATTAAACATGCAAATTCGCTCTACTTTCAGATTTTATATCACCAGTCAGTATTAAAGTGAAACATTAATGTTGTTTCCATACACCCTTCAATATAGCACTTATTGTAGCATCACTAGACCTTTCTATCTTGGAACTCTAATGCAATTGACACAATTTTAGATCAATATCTAGATAGAGCCATCACATTTATCCAACCCAATTATTCAACATGTTCATCAGTTCGTTACTACAATTACTTCAAAATCCTGCTTCCATCCTTATTCCTGGTGCATCTCACAATAATAAATTTAGTAAGGAAAGCAATATTTCTGTCATTCAACAGTAAATATTAAATTCTTTAACGTACGGTTGCTGGTTGATGTTGTTGACTTGTCCCCCTCAAACGTGTCGAGTAAAGATACAAAATTGAGTCAAAATCTGCTCAAAACACACTCTTATAAAATTGCTGTAATTCTTCCAAGTCAACCGAACAACCTTCTACTAATTTACATCTCATTGGCTCATGCTCTTCAATCTTCACAGCACTACCATTCTCATTCAAACTAAAACTCATGCATATATAATAGTTTTCCTTACTAAAATAGGGGTACAGAAACTATATATCATAAATGTGTTTGTTTGAATGTGGGTATGGGGAAGATGTCCCCAAAAGTATGCGTGTACAAGGTGTTTTTATTGTTTGACCGATCAACCACGGCTCTGCCCTACTCATACAAGCATGCACAGTAGCTAAAGGACTGAAAGGAAAAGACAGACAGGAAACAGAGTTATTCACAGATACTCTGAGGGTGGTTTATTGTATCACCCTGATACTTTTTGTTTCCAGTATTTTGCATTTAGCTCAGAGAAACATTGCTCACAGATCAGAATGTCCTAATTGCCTGTGATGAAGCTAAATTTCGCTAATCTTAGAGTTTGTAAGGCCTATTGGGAAGAGTAGTAGCCTAACAACTCCAGAACAGTTAAGTTGCGACAGCTTCCGACCAATGCCTGCATAGAGAACTGACTATAAGCAATGCCTCTTCTGGACCAACACTATTTTATGCATCAAATGATGTGGAAAAACTGTGGCAGACTAATCATGAGCTGCTAGTGCACATGCGTCTGCAAAACAGTACGTGAGTGTTGCCACTTACATTGAGTCATCATTAGTGCATCGTGAACACCTACGGAGCTCTGTGTAACTCACCAACAAAAATTGATGTTGAGCTTCGATCCAGATTGTCATCCATGTACGTGACGGAGAGCGGCAGTATTGGGGCTGCTCCGAATCCGTACAGTATTTGACCAACGATAATCAATGCCACCTGCCATATTAACGAACCGGAGTTTTTCTCTTCCTCCTCGGTACACCCAGGAGGTGTACCTTCGGTATTTTGACAAACCTATAAATTAAAAAACCTTTGTAAGACAGTTATCTATAATGTTGACATCTTTTGTTAATTGATGAACGGTATGAGATCTCATCTGGCTGAATGGAGTTCTTGGAATGTTATTGTGACTATTCGCTGTCAGGTTGCTTCATACCACTGAAAATTACGTCATTATAGTCATCTTATATCGGGAAATATCCAGGGGAATTTTTTTATCCTACAGCAGTAGATTTCAAAGTGCATCCCAGCGACTTGATAACAACATATACTCTATGCCGTATAGAATAAATGACCCAGGATTGGCAAAATTTCAGGTCATGCTTTCTGAACGTGTTGGGAAATAGGAGTTTCGTGAGAAAGCACGGTTTTATTTGTCCACCGACATGCTCACCGGGTATACGTTCTCTCCTGTACTGTTCTGATCAATATCTATTGAAAACTGCGGAGGCGTTTCGTAGATGAACTGAGGTAGCATGCAAAGCAGTAGACCCAAACCGATGAGAAGGCTTCCTCCCCCGATGAGCCTCGGTCGGTGGCTGGTGTGGCCGTAGTACGCCACGAACAGCACCATGATCACGCTCACAATGTCATTGACGATTAAGAATGGTGCCAATTCTGAGGTTTTGAGCTGGAAACGTTTCTCTATTGTAGTCAAAACACCTCCTCTGCAAATCAACCACAATCAACCTTTGGAGAAAGAGACTACTCAAATAAAAGACCAACACACGAACAGTCACAAGAAGCATTCCAAATTTGATAAATAATGCAACAACTTAAAAGCAAGCTAACAATGTTGTTGTTACCCTGTTCCGGTTGAAGCAGCTGTCTGGAAGAGGTTGACCAAACACACCATGACGCCGAAGAGGTAGGGGGACACCAGACACTGGAGGCCACTACAGCAGCATTGCTCTTCCGGTGATAGCTCTTTATCAGGGCTCATGCCTTCTCTGCCATCTTTTTTTCTCTTTGATACCTCGCTGAGCGTGTTATCGCCCTTCATTGTCTTTTCAGACGGTGCTTATTGAGGAAATATCAACACCATTCTTTGTTTTCGTGAATTAATAATAAAAGCATTGAGGGTGCAACAACGAATTGTTTAGGATTAGTTACATGTGTATCGATTTCTTTCTGGTGATGATACATTAGTTATTAAAACCCAAAGAAATCAAAGTAAATGCTGACATTTCACAAGCAGCTTCCAAAGTGCTACCTTTGTCTGTTTATCTTGACCTTTATCTAGGGTTTGTATAACCGGTATACAACATTAATTTATGTCTTACTTTTTGTACTTTGGAGCATACTGAATGCTAACCACAATTTCAATTTGACACTTTGACAGATCTTTCACCCTTGGAGGCGGTGCTTCAACTGTTTTCTAAATAAAATCCAATATCACCTTAAACTGTACTTGTTCTTGTTGAAATAATTGAAATTTGACCCCTAAATCATGAGGGGCCTTGGCCGCGATGTAGAATTTGTCATTGAGCTACAACAGCAATCTGTATGTTGTTAAAATAGTAATCATAACCAATCCCTGTATTATGGCCACCTTTAGTAGCACTGATGGTATTTTCACATTGGTGCTTAGGCCCACACCATACCTTGGCATACTCAATGACATCTAGAAGTCTCTTTCAATAGCGTAACTTTATTAAAACATTGCGCGCTTGATGTTACCTTTCAGATGCTAACGCTTACTGCATTTCTTGTTGATAAGCGTGTCTAGGTCGGCAAAAATTAAAGGCAGACAAGTTATCGAGTAACATTGCAATGGAGGCAGCTGACAAGGTAACCTTGTTTCCTGCAACTAGTGCATTAACAGTCAAGAGGTAGCAGTACTGGCAATGTCTATTCACAGATCCAACCTGTAGAACTCACCTTTATTAGATATTTCCACCTAAAAACAAGCAGACTAATCCGTGTTTTCCGTCACAGTCTGAGAGTTGCATGCATCAGATATGCCTCTGCACGGCCAATAGGGGCTGAAGTCCCTATGCTCTCTTTTTACCAAGAACAAACACATTAGTCATTGATTCTAGGACTCTCGCAAAGAGTAGTAGGCTGAACAAACAGGTTTAAAGGAATTCTCGTTGTGGAAAATTGTTTAATTCATTACCTATACCGTTAGGTCCGTTTTCGTAATTTGGTGTTCGGTAAGGTCCGCAGGAATAGGAGTGACGTTCCTTTCACAGGTTTTGGGAAATCTGGAAGGCCTTTATGAGTGCCTCTTAGGAGTTTCTGATTGCTGTTGCGCACTAGCTGGGTTATATTTGGCACGAGAGGAACATGTCGTGTAAAGGCTGCTTCACACTTCGCGCAAAAGTGAACACGAATGCGAATTTGTGACATCAGATCAAACATTCGAGTGCGAAGTCGTGAAAGTTGAACACATTTCAACTCGTGCCAGATTTCTGGGTATATATTTCATGACGTCAGATTCACTTCGTTTTCGCATTCACCTGAAGTGTTAACAGGCCTTAAGGTTTGTATTTGCCACTACGAAACTTTTTGTTATTGGCATAATTGATAACGCATATTCTAGGGATTGAACAAAATACTGTCTCATTTAGGGACATTTCATGGCCATTGCAATGGAGTGGAAATTTGGTCATTTTTTCCCCTCGGTTTTCAAACCAAATCTGTTTTAAATCATTTGGGGAAATAATTATTACTGAGGCATGCGATCTTGTTCACTTTATGTTGAGTTTTTGAAAAGACGCTGTTTACCATAAGAAACCAAAGCATCATATAAAACGTTGACTCCAAGATGTAGTTAATTGATGACAGTAAAACTGCTGAAGCTTTTATTTCTTTGCATTTTTTTTTTATCTCAGATAAAATGCGTGAGATTGTTGTTACTTACAACTTTGACTCGTTGAGTTAGATTCATGATTTACACAGTAGTTCAGGCTCATTCGCTGCGTATCGAAATAATCACATTTTAAAATCATTTTCCAGTGAACAAACTTATAGATATAAGAATGCATAGATTAAAGTACCTTGATTACATATCTACACAATTTTCTGAGTTCATAAGCTGGAAGAATAAAGATATACAGTTGTAAATTCAGTTTTGACTCCTTTTGTAAGTAAAGTTTACACAGAAACGTAAACGCAAAAGTAATAATTAAACTATTACAAAGCTTTAAAGGAATTCCGTTCGGTTCTGTTTAATAAATGCAAGTAAACTGCAGAGCGTAACAAGCAAAGGACAAATTAAGCTTACGGAATTAATGCCATTTTTCAAAACTATGATTTACACTACCATTGTGCTAATCTGTCAAACTCTCGGCATGTCAAATTGCTTCACTGTTCCAATATTGAATACAACTACTGTATGCTGTGTACTGAATGCTTTCTTCCAAAATTAATTTTGGTGCTTATTAGACGTCGAGAATGTGAGTGGATGCCATCACATATCAGTTTCTTCCTGTGCTTAGGTGAAGACGTCCTCGTCTGTCTCCCCATCAGACGGGTCACTATGTTGTGATCCGTCGGCTGCAACCGACACTTGTCTATTCTGAGGAGACAAAGAAAGTATTCCAAATCAGTTAACTGTTTCGAATCAAGCCACAGTTGAGCCCTTCCGCAAATCTTAATATAATACACTCAACACAGTTTCAGAATTTGAGATGTGTGATGACTTTTTCTGAGTACCTCGTTTGTTGTCTCTTTTATCGAGTAAAAGCAGAGGATGAACAAAATTGTGGACAGGATTTCCAGACCCAAAATCAGTCCATGAAAGAGGGTGTCGTAGACAAGGCAGTTGCCTGTCTTCCCGCACGACGACTGGAGTAGGAGACAAGCTGTTTGGATGGCTGCTCCGAATATAACAGGAGCTGGTATCGTCGCTTGGAACAAAAAGTATGATAAAGATTACACCAGTTATACTAATGTTGGGTCGGTACTCAAATCCCAAATTCACTCTCCACAAAGTACAAAAACTGTACATGTACATAACAACGGACACTCCTTCAGGTCTTGTGTTCAAGATGTTTACTCTGTTGAGTCATTTTATCCGACTGACTCGAATTTTGTAGAAAGTTTTAGACTTTGATCACCACTGTCAATTTCCAACACTGTTGGGATGTTGTTAATCATTTTTGCCTGTTGACAGTGACGCCTACTGATTGCTTCAAGTATTGCACAAGAAGTGCGAAACTGTCCAGTTTCTAACTACCTCGTGTCATCCTTCAACAGCTACTGAAGTTGAGAGATGGAACGGAAGGGGTTGTTTTCACGCGTGCGCAATGTCACGCGTTAAAGAGCAACGTAGTGCATGGGCACCAACACTATCTTGCTTTGTTGTCGCTGATGAGGGGTAAGCCAACCTATGCTCCGAGTCTATCGGAAACAAGCCTTACAATCAAATATGAATGCATGCGAAATGTTTTACCTAGCAACCGCATCATCATTGATGAGAAACCAATGGCCAGGGAGCGATCACCCTCATCCACAACCCTGTAAACATCAAGAAAGGAAAGCTTGCTTCAAGCTTGCATCATCCATAACGAGTTCCGTCAAAGTTTTCTTAAAGGTGAACCCGTCACTGTAACTCACCTGAACTCCAACATGAAACCTGGTATACCGACAATGGCACCAAGGATTGTGTTGAAAATCGCAATGGCGACGAAGGGGATTAGGGTAGTGCACTCGTGAGGACATGCGCCAGTCATCGCCACATGCTCATTGTCTCCTTTTAAGCCAATCTGGCTGAGCAAGTTGGAGACATCCGTGCAGGTACAGTTTGTGTAGACCTAGGTAAAAGTATATGTTAGACATGTTAAGGGTTTGAACTCGAGACCACGACACCTTTCACGGCCACGCCCTTGAGCAATAATTCAGTAAACTAGTTCTAACCAGTTAACCACAACGATCACGAAGTGTGTATACAATGGAGATGTGCAGGCGTGGCATACACAGTGTGGACCTCTGCATAAAAGACGTCCACATAATGTAGGGTGTGATGGCATTGTGTGGACTTGCACGCGCCCACACAATGTTTTCCCCTCTCTGAAAACAGTTTGAGAGGCATTTTGGGGTCAAGGTTAAATGTGGCAAAATGAAGAGTAACAGTCCAGGAAATCATCATCAAAAATCCAGCTCGAAAGAATTATCCTACCGGGAGAAAAAGAAGCATTTTCCTCAAATTTCCTTAACCACAGGAGAACAAAGGAATGTCCACGCTTTGTATGTAAAAAAGGTACTGTTGCACATGGATATGGAACACAGCGCCAAAAATGTAGGCCCAATGCACAATAAACATCATGCGAATTGGGCAATTTAGTGCTAGTCTGGCTCATTTTTTTCAGATTTCGTGAAGTCGTTTTTTCTATCCTTACAAAAGTGGTGCTTCCACCATCGTCACTATCGGGCATCCCTTGCATCCATGCTGAGCAACCAGCGTGGCATGGTGTCACATACGTCACACCGTCGGAGCCACACACGGGTGTGTAAGTGGTTGGGCATGCGCAGTCGACATTGCAGCTGGTTGTAAGATTTGGCAGTGGTCCATTCGTGCTTGAAAAAAATCATAACCATGGGAAACAAACGAAATAGCATTGGTTTTAAATGGTAAATCGGTGTTGGCATGGATATCGAGGCTGATCATTTTACTCAAAATTTGTAACTCCGTGGCCTTTGCAGCGCAGCACGTGCTCTGAACTAAAACTAGGTATAGAGACGTCCCGAGGAACACCGTGAATTATGTTGAAGCTAATTTCTTTCTCAATCGTTGCGATGCTCTTTTCTCGGCATAAGCCACAACATTTGACTTACTCCCCGATTGTCTGGATAGAGCCCTTCAGATAGCAGTTAATCTTTCCATCAACTGCATTGAAGCTCTGAATTAGTATTTAAAAACAGCTTACTTTCAGCTTTGCAAGGTTGGGTCTTTTTTGATAAGCTAAATATAGGCTAATAGACAGTAGAAAAACCTACATGTTTGAGGTAGGGTAACTTGCCGTGATTCCTGCTATGTCCCGATTGTTGCATCCAAGGAAGAGGGACAGTGGAAGGATGAGCAGAGAACACGGTTTGAGGATGACCACCATTTTGGCCATTCCTTTCTTGGTCAGTTTCAGCTTCTTGACCACCAGGCCTCCTATAGCGTTGCCCAACAACATACCTGGCGTTGTGATAAGACCTGATCAAAGGTAAAAACCAAAATAAAATGGTTCAACCAAGACAGATTTTCCTTCGGTGAGTTTCCTCGACAAAAAAGAAATAATATTATCCAACAGCCTTCCGTACGGAGCACACATTATTATGCTGATCTGCCTTGATGCTAATGAACGGCACAGGAAATGATTTTTTCCCAGTATGTTTTCACGGAGTAAAAGTAAGGGTGGTTGATTTTAATTCTGGTGGTAATTTATGCTAAAAAATCAAACTTCATGGAAAATTGGAGTCTAATAATCCAGAAACGACATTCGAAATTCAGGCATGGCCACCCTCTGTGTTGACTAACAAGAAGTGGGACTTTACCAGTTAGTATCGGTGCTTCCGAAACGGGAAGATCAAACTGGGTCTCGAGGTACTTGGCCATGAAAGCAAATGTCGCAACCATTGATGAAATCGTGGCGCATGCTCCCAGGACCATAGATACAAAGGTCACGTTGGTTACCAGGCGCCAAATAGCACTGAGAAAACCTGAGGAATTGTAGGTTTAAGGAATGGTAAAGTCTGAGTTACAAATTACGAACCATATGACTGAAGAAAGTCATTTTTAAGGGTTTGAAGAGATCACTAATCTAGCCAAGTTCTTCGTTTTTCAAAGGTCAGTTTCACCAAGATCAGGCTAGCTCCACCATTATTTGGATTGAACAAGGAGTTTGATCAGAGCGACACTTTAGCCCTCGCTCCCTAAAGCCCTTAATAGCGTCCTACCCAGTCAGAAGGCTAAAGAGCGAGCGTACATCTTAATGTAGCCTGGAATCAAGTCTAAATACAATGCCAGAAACATTAGCAAAAGTGCACACCTGGGTAACGGCAGTCGCAGATCATTCAGAAGATACGACTTTTCTATTAGTTGCTTAACTACATTAACATTGCTTAACCCTGAGGACAGCATGGTCACTGTGAAGCATAGTTTCCAAAAATCCACATTAGCTTGTCAGGTAAATAGTATACAAGTAGGGCCTATAAATTACCGATGGCATACGAGCATTTTCCCTTCCAAGTCCTGTCCGGCACGTCACAAACCCTAACGTCATCACCACACACATCTTTCTCCGCCTTAGTCTGCTTCTCCCCATCTTGGTGGGTCATCCTTATCTCTTCCTCATCAGTTTGAGCATCCTTCACTCGCATCCGGATTTTCTTCGGAAACAGCGCGATGGGTATACCTATCAGGACCAGCAATACGCCGGTCAGGGCGTAGCACAACCACCACGCGCCGATCCAGTTGGGGTCACTCGGTTGAGAGTATACAGGGCCCTTGTAGAAATCGGTGTGGATGGCAAGACTGAAGCCGCTGATGAGATAACCGAGAAGCGGTCCAACTGAACCAGCAACGAAAATAGCCGCTGGGAAGTGAGATATCACATTACACATAAAACAATCAGTTTCAGCTGATGAAAAAGGTTTTAGTTTATTCCAGTTTTACTTCAGCTTTTCGGAAGAGTAGTTTTTTATGATTTAAATTTATGGCCCGCTGGCGAAGCAAAAGGAACCTTTTTTTCTCAAACGACAAGTATAGTTATCACGGTGTGTTAACACACATTATAGCAAGAGACTTGGGTCCCCCATAAAAAAATGGGCTAAGGTGGCTTGTAAGTGATTTTTTTCATTTCTCTACAAAGAAGACTTGAAAACATGACAAACGGATTGCGTTTTCTTGAAATTATTTCGCTCAGCCCTTTGGGGGTGTTGTGCCATATTTTATGGGATTGGCCTTTGAGGTGCCACCAGTTCGACGGACAGATTGCCAGAAAGTCGCACAGATATATTAACGTTTTAATCCCTTGAAGAAAAGCGTTCCCTTTGGCACGGTATGACCCCCGCCAGGGTACACAATATGCACGAGGGATTTTTTTCTAACCCTTCTACAACCAGCCTTTCATTTACATATGAATATTGCTGTTGAAGATTTCTCCACGCAGTCGTCGATGTACGTGATGCAAAGTGGTGATATCGGAGCTGCTCCCACACCAGCTATTATCTGACCCACGATGATCCACGACACTTGCCATATGAGAGACCCTGAGGTCTTCTTTTCTTCCTCTGAGCACTCCTCCGTGTTTTCGCTCCCGGAGAACGTTTCATTTATCTTACAAATCTGAAACAACACGGAATCTATATGACAGAAGTATACCTCCATAAGCACAGAAGCCAAATTCTCCTTTGATTGCCATTCAAAATCATCATGAAGCTTTTTAATTAAAGAATTTCATGTAGCAACAAGTAGAAACATGGCATACCTGATAAATCAAATTTATTTCTAGGTCTCCATCTGCCGTGCCGTTCGCAGCTGAAGCGGTGCTGGGGGAAAATTGGTGAGGCGTATCGTAAATGAACTGTGGCAACGTGCAGAGAAGAAAACCCAAGCCGACGATAACCGTGCCTCCCCCGATGAGTCTCGGGCGGTGGCTGGTGTGGCCGTAGTGGGCAACAAAAAGTACCATCACAATCATCACTATGTCGTTGACAATCAAGAAGGGCGCCAGTTCAGATGTCTTGAGCTGGAAGCGTTTCTCTATTGTACTAAAAACGCCACCTCTGCAAAGACAAAAATAAGTTGAAATGATGACCAGATTTGATGACTGGAGATGAGAGAAACCAATGAGAATACTTTCCGTGCAAGAATGACTGTTTTACCCAGTTCCGGTGAAGGCGGCTCCCATGAAGATGCTGACGAGGCAAATCAGTCCACTAAAGACAATGGGATGTGCCAAGCGCTGGATGGAGCCACAACAGCATTGCTCTTCTGGAAGGAGCCCTCCATCTTTCCCAAAAACCCTTCTCTTGTCAGTGTCGCGCTTCTTGGTGTTTTCATCTTCTGTGTCCACCGGTTGGTAAGCTACGTGGACGTCGTTTTCTGCCATCGTGACTCAACAGACTTTCAAAAAAGAAATCCGAGTTGTGACAGTGTGAATACACTTAGTGGCCAAACAAAAACGAGCCATGTGATCCTATAATTCATGACGTTATTGTTCAAGATTAGAAATTGCGTTGGATTGTTTATAGAAAATATGTCATATGATAAATAACGTGAGCAGCTTACCAAAGCTAGTGGGTGTCAGTCCCGGAAGTAAAGGTATTTGTAATGCGAAGTTGCACCCTATCCACATGATATCCCATCAATGCAGATCGACCCCCTCAACGGTGATAGAATAGCGAGGCTGGGCTATTAATAAAACACAATTTCGCCAAAACGCCATTCTAGAACGATACGTCAACAAATCCGATACGCCAAAACCTAAATGTACAATCAGTTTTAAATGATAGTTTTGTTTTGCCAGCATGTCTGCTGCAGCTTTTTAGTGTGCCTTACAACTGAAATCAAACGCGTTTACATGTTGTGTTTGATCAACGACAGCTAGTTAACCAAGTTTGATCAGCGACAGTAAGTCAACAGCTGGTCGATTTTACCTGGTACTCGCGGGTATATTTTGTGCACTGATTATCAGGAAGAATCGACCAGTGGCTGATAAATGGCCGCTGATCGAAATTCATGAAAGCGATACTTACCTTTTGTGCAAATTTAAAACAGCCAAGTTTATACATGTATATGAGCATGCTACTTACCTTGGACTGTCGTCAAGCTTTTGAATCGTACAAAGAAGAGGGCAAATATGAGCCGATAGTATCTCCAGCGGATCAAAAAGTCGATGTCGAAGTCCGATTTTTATGTTTGGATGGTGCAACATTTGTTGATATTCCTTTCAAAAAGTAAACACTCCAAACGTTGCACCCATCATCAATGACACAAGCGAGTGATTGCACCGTTTTGGCAATGTGACAGGTAATGTCTAAGATGTATAACACTTAACGATCTTCTAGGATTTGTATTGATAATTGTCCACTCGATTTTTTTCTGGAACCCGTGGGCAGTGAGTTTGGCAAAATACAGTCAAAGAATTCGATTAGGGGATATTGGAAATAGAAATAATTTGGGAATTGTCGACCCGTGCGATCAGACTACCTGTCCGCCTTTCCACCAGTCCGTTAGGCTACTGGTGAATCGTAGCAACCATAATTAGATGTGGAATTACCAGCTTGGAAACAAATAGTCAGTCGTTATCTAAAGAACAGCAATGAAAATGGATACTTCATACATGTATACCAAAGACTATTACATTATTTTGCAGTTCACCTTTTAATTTTCCCTCGGAATATTAATAAAAAGTTATCCGCTTCATCTACCATTAATACCTTTCACGCAGTGACATGTATATGTATTTTCTTACAATTCTAAAACATGCATAAACAAAGAATTGGCCAATGCAGGAGGTATTTACCTTTATCAATTCAGCCAAAATGAGTGCCTTAAAACAATGTCACATAAAGTGCCTCAGCATTAATAATGCTCCATTGTATGAGTTTGATTAAATCTGAAAAAGGGTTGGCAATAGTTTTCAAAAATGTACAACAGTCGATTAAAAACTGCATATATTCACACAAAACATTTAAAAGGAATCATGGAAAACAAATGCAATATAAAATATAAACAGAGCATGAATAAAAAACTGCACCTGTTTATGAGCTTCTTCAAATAAACAAATATACAAAAACGCTCGTGTTCTTTCATAGTTAATGAACACGGTGCTCTGTTGTGTTCCTAGCTAAAAAAAAGAGGCAATCATTTTTAAAAATATAGAAAACTCAGAGTAAAACTATACATGTATATACAAAACCTTTAAAAACGAACAGGAAAAATAGAAACAAATTCAACGTTTTAAGTATCTAAAAGAACTTGAATATACATGTATGTAGCCTCTACATAATGCAGAAATACACAAAATTACTACAGAGTTTAGATTTCGCGCGGTCTGAAAACATTTCTTTACAAGAAGGTTGGAAAAACATAATTTTTTCCATTTGTTTTGTGAGCATTCATGCATCACAATAAAGACTCCTTTTTCTTTCCGACTTCTTTTCGGATTTGCTTCACTAAATGCAAAATGACTGACTGCTTTCAGCTGAATGACTCCCCCGCCTTGGCGTTTGGTCTATTATCTCTGCCCAGATATTAAATTGACCTTTAGTCGACGAGACTTTAATGGGGATATTGAATCGAGCCATGGAGACAGCTAGATATCACTAATGATGATTATTCCTTCCAGCTGGTATAGAAATTGGAACAATTCCTTAGGCTTGGGCCATTGCTAGCTCAGAGCGACAGTGCCAAAGTTGAATCTGGAAGATCTCGACCAAAGGCAAATGTAGCCACGTTGCCGCTACACATCGGTTTCTTTGCGTGCGCTGAACACCTGGTCTTGTGTAGCAATGTTAGCCGGTTCATCCACCGATGCAACAGCGTGATCTGATTTAACTGAATGCATCTGTACGAAGCCCTGCAAGGTGTGATTGTTATAAAAGGTCATTATACTCCTAACATCACACTTGTACAAGAAAGCGAATGCATGGAGGTCTTCGAATTGGACCTAACGAATATATATACATGTATGAGGTCGAGACGTCAAAGAAACAATAAAAGATTTCATTGCCATGATCATTTAAGAAGACCTAAATGTGCATGATGAACAATGAAAACATCGACTGCATTAAGTAACTGAAAACCGTATTATCTTTCTGTGATTGAAGCAAAATCTTTGGTTTCATTTTGAGCTCATAAACGAAGGATACCAAAGGGTTGATACCTCAGGACTCTTAGTCACTTTGATGGAGTAGTAACAGACAGTAAACATCACCAGGCTCAGGAAATCAAGACCATACGTCAGCCCGTAGAAGACAAACCTAAACTGCACAATGTCGTACACAAGGCAGTTGCCCGTCTTCCCGCATGACGACTGGAGAAGGAGACAAGCTGTTTGAATCGCTCCCCCAAAGATCAGAGGTGATGGAATAAACGCTATAGGTAAAGAAGTGGCAAAAGAACAAACAGGTGTTTAGCCTATTATTCGAATCTAGTACTCCCGATATCATTTTCTCTGTTGGAATACTTATCAAAAACGCAGCACTAACTTTTCAAATGGGGTGTTTCGCTTTACTGGATTGCCTTCAAGCTCGAACAACGGGGGGCGTAGTACATATAGGTCTACATAGCCTTGCTTCCATGTATGTTACACAAAGTGCTTAGTACATGTATTACATGTAGTTTCATTGCCTTAACCATTCCCAGATTACAAACAAACTCCCAAAAGGAGAGACGGGAACCAGCCTCAAAAGAAGAAGAATCAAACATGTCACCAAAATGTATTTAAACATTTAAGAATAATTCTTTTGGCCCTAACACAGACGGGACTTTCCTGATTAAAAGGCAGCACGGGATTTCTTCAACCACTGTAGCGGATTCTGTCAAGAGAGTGCAACCTCGCTTTGTTTCAATAAGGTTGTCTTTAATTTCTTAGCATAAATTTTCTCCAGGCAGTTTTTTTTACCAAGCATTCGTAGCAGCATAGATGTGAAGCCAACGGCTATAGACCTGTCATCCTCGTCTACCGTCCTGAAATAAATGGTGAATGAACCACACTGTTACTTAATTAGAAGCATGCTGAAGGTTATTGAGATAAACATATGTTCCCTGTGGTCTGTATGGAAAACATCACACTGAACATTGAACAAACTGTGTTATAGATATCTTTATCTCATGAACCGTCGTCTCAAATTATCCAGGACTTTCAAAATTAACTTTACAGTTCTGTGAAAAGTAGTGGAGTTTAATGTACTGAGTTCTATGCACTCTCGGTTCGTTGGTAAATTATTCTGACGTTATCATCATGTGACGTACCTGAGTTGCAACATGAATCCTGGGTTACCAACGATGGTTAAGAGAAGAACTTGTATCATGGCCACCGCTACAAAAGGAATCAGCGTGCTACAATCACGAGGACATTCGCCTGGTATGGCCACGTACTCGTAGTCTCCATTCAAGCCTAATGGGTTAGCTGAACTGTTCTCACCAATGCAGCTGCAGTCAGTGTATAACTACACAGAGCAACCAAGTCGGAATCAGACAGGCTGTACATACATGCACACCGATATGTTCACCAATCCATAAGAAACTCGATAACATCATGTTTATTTAAACGCCATGGACCATTATGTCATTTACTACGTCGTGGTAGGCCTATAGATCACGCACGGTGAAGAAAATAAGTGAAAATCATATTTCAAAATTCAAAAAATAATGATTTGAAGGACTGGTCAGTGTATACATGTACATGCCAATGGGTACCTACTCTTGTCTGAATACTCACCACGCCACCTTTTGTGATATTACTCTCCTTAATTATCGTCCGGCAACCAGCATGACATGGCGTCGCATACGTCACACCATCAGACCCACAAATTGGTGTGTACTCGGATGGGCATGCACAGTCTATGTTGCAGCCCGACGTCAGGTTTGGTAGCCGTATATTGGTCCTTTGAAGTTGATACAAAGTGTGAAAGAGTTTTTTTACGAACTTACAAGTGAACTGCAATTCTAACTAAAACTGGTACGCGATATAGGTCAAGCTAAGCATCAAATTGAAAAAAGAAGAAGAAAAAAAACCCAGACTTTGTTCCGTAGTTGTGCATGGGGACAAACACGGTTAATTCACCAATTTGTAAGGACCTTAAGACACTGTGGAACAGAAAAATGTCCCCACAACAAAGCCTCTGTTACAACAGTCATGGCTTTGTTGAATTCAATCAAATGGCAAGTTATATCAATGCACAATTATCCAACTATAGTTACCAGCAAGCATAACGTCTGACATTTGTTACTTTCATCTTACAACTTTTGTCCCATCGGCCGTCAGAATAGTACAATCTGTGACAGGGTATTCTGCCTGAAACCATGGACAAGCTTTTTGAAAACTATTTAATTTAATTTGACTTCTATCCAGCGAAGGCTTTAATACGCACGTGTTGATGGCAGGATATCCAACAGTGAGGCCAGCGATGTCAGGATTGGTGCATCCAAGGAGGAAGAACGCCGGTGCGAGGATGAAGACGATGGGCTTGAGAGTGACCACCATTCTGGCCAGTCCCTTCTTGGCCAGCTTCAATTTCTTGACCACGAAGCCGCCAATTAGATTACCCAGGAGGGAACCAGGTGGCGCGATGATACCTAAGATGATGAACGAAGTCACTATGCCGAGAATTCAAAAATATGGACACTCTTGGCCAAATACGGTGATTCGGGGTAAAAAGCCTCAATCTATACCCCTATAGTTTATGTATTTCAGTCTACATGACAAAATTTCATTTGGCCAGCTACATAAGGACCACCAAATGCCAAACCGAACTTGAAAAGTGTCCTCTCATTAGTAACCGTAGAAATTTCAACGCAGAGGGACTAGTTCCGAAAGAAGTAAAGGGGCCAGGATGAGATTTGTAACCAAACTGTAACCAACATCCCAGCCGTTTTTTGTATATATATAAATATGTACTTTGGGGAATTATTTGTACAGAAAAATTTTGGAGGGGTCCTTTTGAGGCAGAAATTCACCTAAGCAAACTGAATAACAAGGGAATATTACTCGTCAGGACTGATAACACCTTGGTCTTGGAAAGAGAAAGTATCTCTTTCAAGATGCCATAAAAAGGTGCAACAAGGGCAAAGGTGGTACAAGTATTACCGAAGAAAATGGGCGCTTGAGAGGCAGGAATACCGAACTGTGTTTCCATATACTTCGCTAGGAAGATAAATGTTCCCATAACGGACGCCAGCATCGCGCAGACTCCAAGAATGAGAGACACAAACGTTAGGTTGGTTACCAAGCGACGAAGTGCTCCCAGAAAACCTGACATAGTACAGACAAGAAAAAGAGGTAGAGGAATTTTGGAATGTATACATGTATTACTGCATGAAACCTTACTTTTTAACCTCAGCTCAGTATAAATGCCATCAGAATTCTTTTCCTAATGATTTTTCCTTTCCTACTCTTCCTCCTGACTTCCTACATTATTTTGTAGGCTAAACTACGGCAAAGTTGTCCCCAGTCCCCAAGTACATTATACATACTTTGCTGGTTGTCATTTTGCCAACCTATTGATTTACCTTTGACATAGGAGCATTTTCCGCCCCCGCTCCCACGGACATTCAGGCGATACATCTTCGCTATATCTTCCTCCTCGTCATTAACCTCCTCCGCAGTCTGCGCACCCTGCTCCGAATTCGCCCTCCCCCTCCCGCCAGCTCCCTTCGCCCTTCTCCGGAACCTCTTCGGAAACAGCATGGTGGGCACACCGACCACCAGCATCAGCACACCCATGATGGCAAAGCTCACCCACCAGGCGCCTAACCAGTTCGGATCACCCGCTTGGGCATAAACCGGCGCCTTGTAGAAATCGGTGTGCATGGAGAGGCAGAAGCCGGAAATGCCAGCCCCGAGGAGGGGACCGAAGGAGGCAGAGATGAACATGAAGGCTGTGAGGTAAGAGAACAGTTTGTAGGGTAAAATAAAGACTGAATTAAACATACAACATCAGAAAAGTTGAGAAATTGGAACTTCACTTACCTACAAAAACTGACGTCGAGGACCGATGCAGACTGTCATCCATATAGGTGACAGCGAGAGGCATAATTGGAGCAGCCCCCACACCAGTCAGTATCTGGCCGACTATTATCCAAGACACCTGCCACATAAGAGACCCTGCGTTCCACTCTTCCTCTTCTGTGCACTTCTCGTAATCACCATCCTCTTTGTCGCTAACTTTACAAATCTGCAAAGTGAACAGTATTGAGGAAAATTTGTAAGGAACTTTGACAGCTTGTCAAGAACGTCGAACACAAGACCAGAGTCGAGCACAATGCAACGCAATACGGCTGTACAGTCCAGTCTCCCAACGTGGCTCACTTTGATTTTCACTTAAGTTGACTGCCCCTTTTTGGAAAAACTTAAAATTCATTTGGTTTAACACTGGTACTATACAACCTTTATAATACGTGTGGTTGAAACTTCTGTGAACAATTTTCGTCATGAAATTTCCTCCGAAATTAAAAAACAGCGGTGTCCAAAAATTAAACAAGAATTCAGCTGAGTCTTCGCTAACATGGCGCACTTGAAAGAAATCTCAGAAAACCTCACATAGGCCTAACATTTAAGACGTTCTTTAAAGTTGGTAAATTCTAATAAATTATTATCACCTCTGCTTACATACCTGAACTCAAGTTTGTAGGAGTTATTTTCGCGCTAAAAAAATCGGAAAATCCAGCCTAAATAAAAAATCATCAGAACTTTGTAGTGGGTGTGCAAAATAGAGATATTCGAATCAGAATATTGTGAGTTTGATGAAATGTCACTCGTTATGAAATTTGAGGTAAAAAGGTTGCTCCAGCAAGGCACCACAGGTAAAAAATCAAAGTAGAGATCACATTAGGGGCCATGCCACGTTAGGGTACCTCAACAATAGAGGGAACCTATGATGCCTAGTGCATCAAGCTCAGGATTCTGTGAGGAGTTGTGCACATGGTGACTTTCAGTCCAGCTCGTACCATTAAGTTGGATATTTCATTGGGCAAGTCAATTCATTCTCTTTCTTTTCTTGATCCACTTTGTGTTTGTCCTGGGGAGTTCAAATAATAGTGACAGCGACAACTGTGAAAAGAGGGCATACTTTTGCCACTTGTCAACAAAATACCTAACTTACTGGATAAAGAATAGTCTTTCCATCCTCTGAGAATCCATCTGCCGTGCCGTTTGCCCGACGACCAATGTCGAGGGAAAACTGCGGGGGTGTCTTGTAGATAAACTGCGGTAGTGTGCAGATCAGTAGACCCAAGCCGATGAGAAGGCTTCCTCCCCCGATGAGCCTCGGTCGGTGGCTGGTGTGGCCGTAGTACGCCACGAACAGCACCATGATCACGCTCACGATGTCATTGACGATCAAGAATGGTGCCAATTCTGAGGTTTTGAGCTGGAAGCGTTTCTCTATTGTGCTTAATTGAGCACTTCTAAAAACGTCACAATCCAAGAGAAACAGAATTGACAAAGGAAAAAGTCACAGTGGGAGCTGAAATTATTTCAGACAGTTTACCACGAATTAAGAAACAATCAAGACATATCCAAATTAAATTTATTAAAATATAATATCTGTCAATCATTCTTACTATAAAACTACCACCGTACGGCTGGCCTCAGTTGGTAGAGCACTGGTACGGTATTAAGGACGTAGCTGGTTCAAATTCCGTTCAAGTCAATTTCTTTGTTCATCTCTATAATCAATTTTACGCGCCTAGTTAGTTCCCCTATATAGTTTGATAATTTGCTATAAAACTAACAAACACTGCTTCATACACGGCACGTACCGTAAGGAATTACAGATTGAGCCACTCAAGACAAGTGCAATGTAGATGAAATTTCCGTGTTCCAAAAACTCAAGTTTACCCAGTTACAGAGGTCGCAGCCGCCTGCAGGAAGTTGATCAGACACACGAAGACGCCGAAGGCATAGGGAGATGCAAGACGCTGGAGGACGCTGCAGCAGCATCGCTCCTCGGGAAGGAGGGGGGTTGAATCTTGCCCCGCCCCAGCCCTGTCGTCGGCAGTTCGCATGCCACCTCTTTGCCTTCCCGGCCCGTCTTCTGCGGTTTGTACAGGTTGGTACCCGTTGAGATCATTTTCACGTGGCATCGTCGCTTACGGGACTGGACAACTTGACAAGGGCACACAACTACAGAGTTGACGAGATTATCTGAGCGAAATATTAGAGTAACGTATCCGGTAAATCACTCGATGTGAGAGAAGCCCATTTATGATCTGGTCTTGCCTGCCCTCTGCAAACTCAGTTGCTGACTTGTCTTTTAGTAAAGTGTTATTTTTGCGGTGTTTTACAAACTGTTTGGTACAGCCTGCAAGCCAGCAAAGCTGACATGCACATTCAGCATAGGCGGTTCATGAAAGCCTGGTCACCAGCAGAAGTGATTAGCTAACTCCAGGTGGTGTTCTAGTCTGTATTCACTGTGAGACATTTCTTATGCGCCCACACGTTTTATCTGTTGTCTCCTTAAATTCCCTGGAGAATAAGACCGCGGTGACCCATTTCGTAGAAACTATAGAAACGCTCACTCCAGCATCCCCCTCAGAACCCCCCCAAACAACAACAAAAAATTATCTTGCAAAAAACTAAAATAAAACCTACTTAAAAAGACACATAAAAATAGATCTTCTGTACACACTCCAGATAACGTACCCAGACAACACTTCACTGGAGTCAAAATGCAGAGTTATGAAACCCATCTGGGCCAGAGTTCACCACAACAAGGCAGCTTTTATTCCTTTCTATTGATTCTGGTTCGCGTGACAGAACAAGTGCTATGACACTTTGTTATGATAATTGGGCAGGTTGGAACCAAAACCTGACTTAACCCTACACAACTGTACTATAGAGACTGGAAAAAAATGGAACAATGGAAAGGTACAATAAAGTTTATTTTGCTTCAGCTCTCTACATTTTTGTACCCAGAAGTGTTTGTCACGTAGACCTACCTGTACTTGCCAAATCGTATCCCTTTTTACGTGACGAGGCAAAGTTTACAAGTCATGCAGCAAAGTGGAAAGTGCACCAAGGAGTCGCATTCAATTAAAGCAGCAGTAACATATTATTTTTTCCCTGTCATGAAAACGATACTGGGCCTATCTTGAAGGGAGTGAAACGCAATGGGGGAAAACAAAAACCTTTCAGTTGGCACCATGATTTCCGATCCCTGGCACGAAATTAAGTATCTGAATTTGCTGTCACTTTCAAAACCAGGAGTAATGATATTAAAATGACCCACAAGTTTTGTCCTCTTCAGAAGGAAGTGAAGCAAAATATAAAATCGTACACACGGACAATTTCTGCCCACTAGAATTTGTGCCCTGTACAACTTTCGGCGCTGCTTGTCTCAAGTGTTGGTGTTAGCTCTTGCAGATACAATTAATTGTATCACAAGCATAAGTCAAAGTGCAGGGTTTGGTTTGGAGTTTCAGGGCAAAACAAAATGTGTGTAGAACGTATTACCGCTACTAATTCGAAATAGATCTGTAAGTGTCCTACCGTCCGATCTTCTACGAGGATGAAAGTCCAACAAATGGCGTCCCCCTTAAGCTGGCACTCAGGTCAGGGGGCTAGATACCCTAGCAGTTCATGGGTTTTAAAGCGCCCACCGATAGGTCATAGTGGATGACCAACCGTGCACTCATGTCGTAGCCCTCAGTTAGTTGCTGTGCTCGGTCTTGAAAAGTTTACATGCGGATGACCCACAATACGTCGGTATTTGCACACAGGGTGTACTCTGCTGGAGTCCTTTGTGGCTATAGGACCCACTTGAGACCTAGGAATTTTTTTTTGGGGGGGGGTGGGGGGATCGGGCATTGGAGCAAAAAGGTTTCACTAGAAAAATTTATTGCATCTGTGTAAAACAGCAACTGACTTCGATATTTCCTTTCTATTGTAACTTGCAAAATTTGCCAAATATTGTACACCTATTAATCAGTAGCTCAGAAAAACGGAAGTTTGACGCTTTCAAGCCTCTCACGGTGCACCACTTCGGTACTTGAATTTCCTGCACGAGAAAGTCGATCCACTCAAGCGGAAAAATTAAAGTCCATTAACGGTTTGGCGACGTTTTTGATACATATACAACTATATGTACACGTACTTTGCTTATTATCTCTCAAGTTGCCATCCTCGCTGTGTGATATAATTGTTTTCCGCGTGAAATTTAGTCATAACTCCAAAGGAAGAGGCAAAAGACCCATGAAGTGACCTTCCATAATAATACACGTACATACATGTACATCGTCAGGCTGTCCTGACAGGTTTCGAGTCAACTCGGGCATTCGGGTTAGGCTGAAGTGAAAATCTCAGCTCTCTGCTGTATCAAACATAAAGTGCATACTCAGTATAAAGAAGGCAGCGTTCCGTAAATGATCGAGAGCACAAACTACATATATCTTTAGAAATAATACTAAGGCATTGTCTGAATTTGTTTTAAAAATCGAACCACAATAAATCAAAACAGGATAGGGACTTTCCAACCGGAAATTCTAATTTTTGGAAATAGATGACGCACACCCTCTACACAGTAGTGAACAAAGATTGTATAGCGCCGCCCAGCGGCGCTGTACAATCTTTGGTAGTGAAGTCGGCAACTCTTAACCTTTGACCTCGACATGGTTTTTCTTATGGTTTATGGCGATCAATGGGCGAAGCTAGTAGTATACGGTACATGTAAGTAGTGAAGCTCGTGTGACTTTCAAATTCAGGAGAATGGGCAAGTCAAAGAAGGGAAAGTCAGCAAAGTTAGGGGGTGATCCCGTCTCAAGATCAGCGGCACTTGCAGAACAGATCCTGGAAAACAAGGCTGTCCGGTGGAAAGAAAGAGTAAAAGAAAGACAGAGACAGGACGAAGATGAAACGGTACAAATGGAAATTGGAATTAATGTAACTGATATGACCGATGTGAAGTTACTTCTCGTTTGACTTTCGACATTGAGTGTTTAACAAGTACATGTAGGCCTACATGGAGTAACTGTTTCAGTGTTTGATACTCAATATTGCATATGTAATCGTTTGACATTCGGGATGCCCTAGAAATGATGGAGTGCAAAAATGACAAGAAGAAAAAAACTGCGCCATGCACAACCTGACAACATCATGTCCATTCACTTGACATGCATGGCACATCATAGTGTATAATATGAGCTTATGCCATTTCACAATGATGTATACTAAACACACAAATCTCTCCCACAGAAGCAACCCAGGGCATGGGGTTTTGGGGGTCAAACAAGCCCTCGATTTTCATGTGCATGATATGTACATGTACAGGTAAGTTATGGTCTGTACACAATAATCACAACGGCAAGTATGGTCTCCGTTTACGGAGACTATCCACAGAAACAGAGAAGTCTCCTAATTCGAGGGTCGGGGCGCATAAAATATTTTTTGTTCAAAGCGGTCTCCCGATAAGGAGACTATTCGCGAATTCAGAGAGAGTCTCTGAGTCAGTGCATGCACCTCTAGTACTGATGACAGCCATGGCACTAGTACTATAGTATTTGTTTGAGAGAGGGTCAATTTTATACATGTACTTGTGGTTTTCATTGAGACTGAGTCAACTGAAAGAATATCAAGCCTATCATGCCTAAGCCCAGGGTCTAAACTTATTTTCACATTGGTTCTGCACATTGTAGAGACCCTGCTGCCTCCGGAGTTCCTTACCTTTTGCACCCAACTGTATAATACGGGAAAAAAGTCTACCTTTTTGAAACAACTTACATGTACATGTACCTACATGACCTACCCTTTAGTATCAGACAAAAAAGTGGTCAGGGCTTTGGATTTCACTTCACCAAATGTTAAACTGTTATTTATTAAACTGTTATAACCCCAGAACTATGGGGTTTCATGTCCGCTGTGCTCTTTCTTGAGAGCAATGCTGACGTCGAGCCCCACAGTTCTGGGAGTATAAGTTAACCCTAGGCCTCCATGTACAGTGTGAATGTACATGTACATGTAAGTTTATAAAATTTAAGTCATTAGCCTTCAAAATAAGTAGTAAATCTCTAACTTAACTTTTCTTTTTTTACAACAATCTTTCACAATTTGAAAGAAAAAGCAATTGCCTGATCAGTGCTGACATACTTGTACATGTAGCTGAAATGGTTGATAAATCATGCAGTAAGAATTGTACTGACCATCATAACCACATTGACTGATTGCGCAATGATTGACTGATGAGGGAAAGTATTGAAGCATTTCTTAAGAAAACACTTCAAATATAGTGTCTGTCTTTGTGCACAGAGCGATATGTACATGAACAGGTACGTGTATATGAAACAGGTACATGTACATGCATGTATGTAGAAAGATAACTTTAAATGTTTGATGAATGAACAAAAATTAAAAGTTTGGGGAAAATACAGCTAAGAAAGACGCTATGGCACCACTCATGTAGAGATACAAAGCACATCGCATGGCAGTGAGGGGATTGCAAAGTTCTGAGTAATATACATGTACTTTGCCATCACAAATATTTAAGCAGAGCCAGGGAAGAAATTCATGCCTATTATTTCATTATCATTTAATACCACTAATATTCATATTATATTGTGAGACATGATTTTTGTTTTGTAAAAATGAGACAAGTCGATGTTGGTCGACAACAAACAAGCATGGCCTAGTAGTCTAGACTCTGGAACAGTACATAGAGATGCAGAGATATGAAGGAGGTTTCAATCCCACCCAGGGAATAGAAAGCTTGCAATGATGGAAGAATACACATACATGTACGTGAACCTGCACATGTGTGTGTACATGTACATGTACATGCAGGTGGTGAGGCAGTGAAAGGAAAGGAGGATGGTCAAGTACAAACAGGGGAAAAGCTATACCTGTACCTGTGGGAGGCTAAGAGATGGGTGGAAGAACGCATAGGGACACCCTTTTTTGGCTTTCGAAAGCCTCATCTCCACTCCCTTACAAATGTTTCTCCGTACACTAACCACTCACCGCAACAGTACGCACCCATTTACTTGCTTTGAATTGATCTTCAAATTGGTGCAAAAAAAAAACCCCAACAGAATAGGGGAAAAAGAGGCGGGGAGGGAGTTTATACATGTAAGTAAAATCTTTCCATCAGTTGTTATTTGAACAAAGTGGTATTAACTTGACTTTTATTCATCTGATTTTTGCCCTGGCAGTTTGTTGATGAGAAACTGTCCCGTAAGATCTTAGAGCAAGCTCGCCTCCAACAGGAAGAACTTGAGATTGAACATGGAGCATCAAGGTAGTACACTGTATATATGTATATCAACAAATTTAATAGGATGTTAATTTAGTCAGCACTTGATGTTTTTTATTTGCAAGGCATTGCCAATTGCGACACGCCATTTACATGTAGAGATGGACTTTGATTCCTTACATTGTTTTGTGACAGGAGTGAGAAAAGGCCCATCACAAGTCTGGGTCCGAGCAAAGTGGAGCAGTCAGATGATGAAGAAGAAAAAGACCTTACTGAGCATGAAGATAAATACTATGAGGACATTGTAAGTGAACATAATTGGATTTAGCTTAACAGAGAGAAGATGGCAGAGTACCACTTCTACATGTGAAGTAATTTTTGCAGTTAAATGTGGAGGGATCCTTCATGCTTTACTACAGATGTACATGTACACAATATCTGACATTTCAGATTTAGTTATTCCTTTGAACAGGGAGGTTTGTCAAAGCTTACATATACAGGTAATGTTGGAAACTTGGCAGAGAAAATGTTACAATAGGAAAAACTGGGGGGGAAAAAATGAAATATTAACTCCAGCTTTTCAAGTTGGATTAGATGATTTACGACCCCTACATGTACATGTAGCTGGGATTGAGGGATTTTCCTCAGATCATCCTAAAGTTAACAAAAATACATTGTTGGCGAGCTGCAAAGCAAATGCGAGCCTATGTAATACCAATTTCTGTCTTCTGTCCGGCCGGCCGTCCGTCCATACGTTGGTGCGTCCATCCGTCCGTCCGGCTGTCCTCAAATGTTAAAGTTGTATGTTAAAGTATGCAGGTCCATAGGTGTTTAAATGTGAAACTGAGTGCTTGTTTGCTTCCTCTTGGAATTCCATCAGTGTGTACATAGTCTTATATAGCATTAATGCTTAGAAACTTATGAATTTAATGAAAAAGTTATAAAAGTTGATTGTTAATGTTTTAAGTTGTACATTGTGTACTAACCCTGTAGTACATACATGTACATATGTACTGAGCACTCCTCTATTGTACATGTACTTGCATATATACATGTATAGACAGTGTTTAGACTCATACAAACGTACATGTACATGTACCTGGTGTATGTACAGTGTGGGAAAATTGTAAGGAATGGGGGGGGGACTCCAAGTGACAGATTAATAAAATGCTGGATAAGGTTGGCGTAATGGTTGGGCTGGATAAGTGGGATGATGGGACAGCCAGAGTAAGAAGTGAAGGGGATGATGGGGAGGGGGCAGAGTAAGAAATGGATGGGATGATAGGGAGGGGGTGGAGTAGGTGATGGATAGGATGATGGGAGGGGTGGAGTAGGAGATGGATAGGATGATGGGGAGGGGGAAGAGTAAGAAATGGATAGGATGATGGGGAGGGGGTGGAGTAGGAGATGGATAGGATGATGGGGAGGGGGAAGAGTAAGAAATGGATAGGATGATGGGGAGGGGGTGGAGTAGGAGATGGATAGGATGATGGGGAGGGGGGCAGAGTAGCAGATGGATAGGATGATGGGGAGGGGTGGAGTAGGAGATGGATAGGATGATGGGGAGGGGTGGAGTAGGAGATGGATAGGATGATGGGGAGGGGTGGAGTAGGAGATGGATAGGATGATGGGGAGGGGGTGGAGTAGGAGATGGATAGGATGATGGGGAGGGAGTGGAGTAGGAGATGGATAGGATGATGGGGAGGGGGTGGAGTAGGAGATGGATAGGATGATGGGGGAGGGGTGGAGTAGGAGATGGATAGGATGATGGGGAGGGAGTGGAGTAGGAGATGGATAGGATGATGGGGAGGGGTGGAGTAGGAGATGGATAGGATGATGGGGAGGGAGTGGAGTAGGAGATGGATAGGATGATGGGGAGGGGGAAGAGTAGGAAATGGATAGGATGATGGGAGGGGTGGAGTAGGAGATGGATAGGATTATGGGGAGGGGGTGGAGTAGGAGATGGATAGGATGATAGGGAGGGGGTGGAGTAGGAGATGGATAGGATGATGGGGAGGGGGGAAGAGTAGGAGATGAATAGGATGATGGGGAGGGGGTGGAGTAGGAGATGGATAGGATGATGGGGAGGGGGTGGAGTAGGAGATGGATAGGATGATGGGGAGGGGGTGGAGTAGGAGATGGATAGGATGATGGGGAGTGGGCAGAGTAGGAGATGAATAGGATGATGGGGAGGGAGTGGAGTAGGAGATGAATAGGATGATGGGGAGGGGGCAGAGTAGGAGATGAATAGGATGATGGGGAGGGGCAGAGTAGGAGATGGATAGGATGATGGGGAGGGGATGGAGTAGGAGATGGATAGGATGAAGGGGAGGGGGTGGAGTAGGAGATGGATAGCATGATGGGGAGGGGGAAGAGTAGGAGATGAATAGGATGATGGGGAGGGGGTGGAGTAGGAGATGAATAGGATGATGGGGAGGGGGGTGGAGTAGGAGATGGATAGGATGATGGGGAGGGGGCAGAGTAGGAGATGGATAGGATGATGGGGAGGGGGTGGAGTAGGAGATGGATAGGATGATGGGAGGGATGGAGTAGGAGATGGATAGGATGATGGGGAGGGGGAAGAGTAGGAGATGAATAGGATGATGGGGAGGGGGTGGGAGTAGGAGATGAATAGGATGATGGGGAGGGGGTGGAGTAGGAGATAGATAGGATGATGGGGAGGGGGTGGAGTAGGAGATGGATAGGATTATGGGAGGGGTGGAGTAGGAGATGGATAGGATGATGGGGAGGGGGAAGAGTAGGAGATGGATAGGATAATGGGGAGGGGGAAGAGTAGGAGATGGATAGGATGATGGGGAGGGGGCAGAGTAGGAGATGGATAGGATGATGGGGAGGGGGAAGAGTAGGAGATGGATAGGATGATGGGGAGGGGTGGAGTAGGAGATGGATGGGATGATGGGGAAGGGGAAGAGTAGGAGATGGATAGGATGATGGGGAGGGGGAAGAGTAGGAGATGGATGGGATGATGGGGAGGGGGTGGAGTAGGAGATGGATAGGATGATGGGGAGGGGGAAGAGTAGGAGATGGATAGGATGATGGGGAGAGGGCGGAGTAGGAAATGGATAGGATGACGGGGAGGGGGAAGAGTAGGAGATGGATAGGATGATGGAGGGGTGGAGTAGGAGATGGATTGGATGATGGGGAGGGAGGGGATTAGAAAATGGATAGGATGATGGGGAGGGGGCGGAGTAGGAGATGGATAGGATGATGGGGAGGGGTGGAGTAGGAGATGGATAGGATGATGGGGAGGGGTGGAGTAGGAGATGGATAGGATGATGGGAAGGGGGGTGGAGTAGGAGATGGATAGGATGATGGGGAGGGGGCAGAGTAGGAGATGGATAGGATGATGGGAAGGGGGTGGAGTAGGAGATGGATCGGATTATGGGGGGGGCATAGTAGGAGATGGATAGGATGATGGGGAGGGGGAAGAGTAGGAAATGGATAGGATGATGGGGAGGGGTGGAGTAGGAGATGGATAGGATGATGGGGAGGGGTGGAGTAGGAGATGGATAGGATGATGGGGATGGAGCGGAGTAAGAGATGAAAAGGATGATGGGAGGGGTGGAGTAAGAGATGGATAGGATGATGGGGAGGGAGCGGAGTAGGAGATTGATAGGATGATTGAGAGGGGGGAGAGTAGGAGATGGATAGGATGATGGGAGGGGTGGAGTAGGAGATGGATAGGATTATGGGGAAGGGGGTGGAGTAGGAGATGGATAGGATGATAGGGAGGGGGTGGAGTAGGAGATGGATAGGATGATGGGGAGGGGGCAGAGTAGGAGATGAATAGGATGATGGGGAGGGGGTGGAGTAGGAGATGGATAGGATGATGGGGAGGGAGTGGAGTAGGAGATGGATAGGATAATGGGGAGGGGGCAGAGTAGGAGATGAATAGGATGATGGGGAGGGGGCAGAGTAGGAGATGAATAGGATGATGGGGAGGGGGCAGAGTAGGAGATGAATAGGATGATGGGGAGGGGCAGAGTAGGAGATGGATAGGATGATGGGGAGGGGGTGGAGTAGGAGATTGATAGGATGAAGGGGAGGGGGTGGAGTAGGAGATGGATAGCATGATGGGGAGGGGGAAGAGTAGGAGATGAATAGGATGATGGGGAGGGGGTGGAGTAGGAGATGAATAGGATGATGGGGAGGGGGTGGAGTAGGAGATGGATAGGATGATGGGGAGGGGGCAGAGTAGGAGATGGATAGGATGATGGGGAGGGGGTGGAGTAGGAGATGGATAGGATGATGGGAGGGATGGAGTAGGAGATGGATAGGATGATGGGGAGGGGGAAGAGTAGGAGATGGATAGGATGATGGGGAGGGGGCAGAGTAGGAGATGGATAGGATGATGGGGAGGGGTGGAGTAGGAGATGGATAGGATGATGGGGAAGGGGAAGAGTAGGAGATGGATAGGATTATCGGGAGGGGGTGGAGTAGGAGATGGATAGGATGATGGGGAGGGGGAAGAGTAGGAGATGGATAGGATGATGGGGAGGGGGCAGAGTAGGAGATGGATAGGATGATGGGGAGGGATGGAGTAGGAGATGAATAGGATGATGGGGAGGGGGAAGAGTAGGAGATGGATAGGATGATGGGGAGGGGGTGGAGTAAGAGATGGATAGGATGATGGGGAGGGGGAAGAGTAGGAGATGGATAGGATTATTGGGAGGGGGTGGAGTAGGAGATGGATAGGATGATGGGGAGGGATGGAGTAGGAGATGAATAGGATGATGGGGAGGGGGAAGAGTAGGAGATGGATAGGATGATGGGGAGGGGGTGGAGTAGGAGATGGATAGGATGATGGGGAGGGGGAAGAGTAGGAGATGGATAGGATGATGGGGAGGGGGCAGAGTAGGAGATGGATAGGATGATGGGGAGGGGGTGGAGTAGGAGATGGATAGGATGATGGGGAGGGGTGGAGTAGGAGATGGATAGGATTATGGGGGGGCGTAGTAGGAGATGGATAGGATGATGGGGGAGGGGGAAGAGTAGGAGATGGATAGGATGATGGGGAGGGGTGGAGTAGGAGATGGATAGGATGATGGGGAGGGGTGGAGTAGGAGATGGATAGGATGATGGGGAGGGGGCAGAGTAGGAGATGGATAGGATGATGGGGGAGGGGTGGAGTAGGAGATGGATAGGATGATGGGGAAGGGGAAGAGTAGGAGATGGATAGGATTATCGGGAGGGGGTGGAGTAGGAGATGGATAGGATGATGGGGAGGGGGAAGAGTAGGAGATGGATAGGATGATGGGGAGGGGGCAGAGTAGGAGATGGATAGGATGATGGGGAGGGATGGAGTAGGAGATGAATAGAATGATGGGGAGGGAGAAGAGTAGGAGATGGATAGGATGATGGGGAGGGGGTGGAGTAGGAGATGGATAGGATGATGGGGAGGGGGAAGAGTAGGAGATGGATAGGATGATTGGGAGGGGGTGGAGTAGGAGATGGATAGGATGATTGGGAGGGGGCAGAGTAGGAGATGGATAGGATGATGGGGGAGGGGGAAGAGTAGGAGATGGATAGGATTATGGGGAGGGGGTGGAGTAGGAGATGAATAGGATGATGGGGAGGGAGAAGAGTAGGAGATGGATAGGATGATGGGGAGGGGGTGGAGTAGGAGATGGATAGGATGATGGGGAGGGGGTGGAGTAGGAGATGGATAGGATGACTGTACTACATGTACATGTAGCTAGACCACAAAGGCATTCGTCTCTCCTGTAAAGAACTGTGAAGCCTTTGTACCCCTACAGTATCTCCCTCGTTGGTGGTCTTTGTTAATTTACTTTTAAATGGCAGGCGCCTTTCAACACACAGTCTGCACACAGCACCAATTGGGTTTTTTTCTCCCAGAGTATAATGAACTTTATGGCTAAGGCGGATAAAATATTTTGTACATCTGTGTTGCAGTCACATGTCAACCAATCTTGTAAAAAATTTGGATAAAGCTTGGTTAGTATACACCTGTTATTTAGTAACCATATATGTATAACTTGGATGACTCTTAACTTAAGCTGTTGTTTCAGGAAAGAAATTCAAAATCATAACAAGAAACAAGCCATGGCGGCTTTGCCGTTTTAGTTATTACATGTATGATGTGATGATTGACAAGCTGGTTCATTTACAAGACTCTCCTTATCTTTTGCATGAAATTTCAGCGTCTTTGCCTTGTCACTCTGATAAACAAGGGTGATTGTTTTGACTGTTTGCAGGAAATTAACGTGGATGATGAGCGGGCCTTGGAGAGATTCATGGCTCCGAATGCTCCTGCTAGAAGGACCCTTGCGGACATCATCATGGAGAAACTCACTGAGAAACAAACAGAAGTTGCCTCACAGATGACAGGTGAGTGCTACCAGCTCAACTACGTATGAAGGGAGCAAGGTACTTTGTTGCCCTTGCACGTGGGTAACTTCAAGCGTCAACAAAATTCACAAAAGACCTCTTGTGTCTGGTTTCACTCTAAGGAATCAGAATTCCAAGCTTTGTGTTCAAATAGTACTGCATAAATGTTTATCAAATCGACATAATTTCTTCCTAAGTTAACCTGATATTTCTCTCTTACTCTCAACAGAGAGTGGACAAATTGCACCTGAACTGGATGAGAGAGTCACACAGGTATATAAGGGTGTTGGTCAGATTCTGTCGAGATATCGCAGCGGCAAGCTACCAAAGGCACTCAAGGTACTCCCCTCGCTCAGACTGTGGGAACAGGTTAGTGGCAGTAATAAATTAGTTGTGTGTGAAAGACAGAAATAGTGATGAGGAAGGTTTGTTTAGAAGAAGAGGGAGGCTGCCAATTTTTATACGAGAGCTCACAAGTTGGTCAACCTCATTTTTTACTTAAATTTGACATTCTGACAGACCATTATTTGGAATGTTTGCTTCCAGATTTTGTACATTACAGAGCCTGACAAATGGACGGCTGCTGCCATGTACCAAGCAACCAGGATATTCACCAGCAACTTGAATGCCAAAATGGCCCAGAGGTAAGAAGGCCTGACCGTGGGTCGGCTTTGATTTGCACATCCAGTCATCAGTTTATGCACAATTTCGTGTAGTACCGCTGAAAAGTTGATGCACTTTTCAATTTGCTGTTCCTCAATTTATGTGCTGTTCATTTATTGTCATGATAGTGTGAAATGGAATCTGAAATCTGGCATAATTTTGATTACTCTTGGTTGTTAAGAGTCTCGTAGGGGATGCTTCAAACCTTCTTTCATAAACAGGTTTTTTCTTTTGTGACAGATTTTTCAACTTAATTCTGTATCCAAGAGTGAGAGATGACATTGCAGAGTTCAAAAGGCTCAACTTCCACTTGTACATGGTAAAATCGGGATCATTTTTTAGTTCAGTGGAAAGTGAAATTTTTTTGAAAAACTGACGGTTTATTTCTACCTTTTCAGTGTTTTTCCTAAGGTGTATGTATGTTTTTATGGTATTTTTGTCATGTGAGTGGTGTCATGGGGGTTTATGCTTTTGGTAATTTGCTTTTTTTTCCTTTGAAACTCCAAATCAGGCTTTGAAGAAAGCGCTCTTCAAGCCAGCTGCGTTCTTCAAAGGAATAATCCTGCCCTTGTGTGAGGTAATCTCTCCTTCATTTTAATCAACATTAGAATAAACTTCAGTTCTCTTGTTGATAACCACGTACATGTACATGAAGCTTGGTCAGTTCTATTTAAAACCCTTGCAGAATGTTAGATTTAATGACAATTCTCCGCGTTTACAGCAGTGGCACTTTACTTAAACTAATGTTTTTGTTTTCTAGTGTGGAACTTGCACCTTGCGAGAGGCCATCATCATTGGAAGTATCTTGGCAAAGACAAGCATCCCTGTCTTGCATTCAAGTGCAGCACTCCTCAAGATTGCTGAGATGGACTACAATGGAGCCAACAGCATTTTCCTAAGGACGCTTCTGGATAAGAAATATGCATTACCTTATAGGGTGGTCGATGCCGTGGTCTATCATTTCATCAGGTACGTGCATTGCATGAAACTCAAAGTCTGCCAGATTCTTTTTACATTTTGATGTGCCCAGCCACTAGTAACCGGCATGCTGCTTTGACTGTGGAAAACAATGAGAATATTCCAATCTATACAAGACCTTGTACAGTGTTTTTTCAATTTTCCAATGCCGCAAGTGTGAAATGAAATTTAGAAAATCAGCTGATCCGAGGAAAAGTTGCATGCCTGTTGTGAGTTTTCAAAACACTGGAGTGCAGAATCCAATTTCATGGCACTGCTAAACAGTCACCAGAAAGTTATGATTACTATAGCAGTAAATGTTGCTAACTATTTCATGGTGTTGTTATGGTAACAGCTGTGCGCCTATAGAGATTTATAATGTAAGCAGTATAAATTTGCCTTTGAGATGCATAACCATGCCTTTTGCTGTGCCAACATCTTGCCACTTTCCATGAATGACAACCAGTGTTGTGGTCGAGATCATTACCGGACCTTTCACAAGACCAGACACAAGACTATGCACATAACCATTTACAAGACCTTGTAAATGAGAGGTCTTGTGTTGGTCTTGTGATGGTCTCAAAAACAATGATGATGAAAAATGTGCTTAGCGACACCATGAAATTGGTCCCAGATTTTTACTGACAATCAAATTTAGAGCTATCCTTTTTCATACAGTCACTCTGTCTCCAAGTTTTGAAATATTTACTTTTTCTTTGTCGTAGATTCCAGCTTGACAAACGAGAGCTACCTGTGCTATGGCACCAGAGCCTTCTGACGTTTGTCCAAAGATACAAGGAAGATCTCTCCAAAGAACAAAAAGAGGCACTGCTAGACCTCCTGCGGGCCCACTCACATGAGGGCATCACCCCTGAGGTACGAAGGGAACTCTTACATTCAAAGTCCCGTGACACCGAGGAGCCAATGGCATCGTAGAGCGGGTCGACTCTCACCAGAAAGTTGGAGGTTGGAAATACAAAGTTGGGACATGAACTAACAGTACAGAAAGAAAGTAAAACATCAGGTTGTAGGTGTGTCTGTGATATATCAGCGGGAAGTTTAAAAACCAAGCCTTAAAAATGCCATCTGGTTACCAATGGAGCTTGGATGGCCAGTTCAAATTAACCACTTGCTGCTGGGGTACCCCATTTCGAGCATCATGGGTTTATACACAGAGCCGGGGTGCCCGAAATGGAACAAAAGAGCTGGTCCGTGCTGGGACTTGCTGGTGGGAATTGCCTTCATTTTTCGGCTTGCATTTTTCGAAGGTAATCTGTCACTGTTTTCAAACAGTATACAGCTGTTTTGGGCATAGCACGCCAAAAACAGTGGATAGATGTAAGTGCTCCAGGGCGCATTAGTGAGGGACACAGCACTGCTGCGTGCTAATCCAGCCACGTTTGAAAAGACGCCACTCACATTTACTATATATAAATGGACACTTGTCCAGAGATTTGATTCTCTTGTACACTACGCATAGATTCCTATTCATTCTGTAAAAAATAAATAAAGGACAAACAGACTGTCGGTCACTGGACCTCTCTGATGATAATCTGCAACTTATCAATTTTTGGGACATATATTTTATCGGTTTGAAATGAGAATGAAAAATAAACATCAGTGTATAGCGTACTGCACAATGACATGTAATTGTTCATACATTGTAAACGTCAGCAACAGGAACAAAATAAAGACAATGAAGTCAAAACTTTGGACAAACTTGAACTCTTCACAGGAAACTGATCTCTTTGCCTCTTCATTTACTTGATATTTCTGTTTTCCTAAAAATGCACACTTTTAATACTGAACTAAAATAGCTAAATATAAATTAATTGCTGGCCAAATACTAATCAGAGCATTGCTCCTTTGGGATGAGTGCGTCTTCATGACCAACTAGAAGGTCTTATCACACCATTGAATGCTGCATCTCTTTGACAGTGAAAAGTAGTTTCAAAGGTGGATTCTGATTGGCTAGAAAGCAGAAATGAAACAAGCATATTACTAACAATTTACAATGGCATTATTCCTTAACCTTCCACAGTATCCAATTCCACATCTTGCAACTGTCGTTTATAGAACCCATAAACGCTCTTGATGCACTATTTAAAAAGTAGCCATTCGATTTTAAGTTTTAAGAATTAAATTGCTTATTCATAGCAGACGCCTATTTACAGATCTAAATCTTACATTTCATCAAAAAATATTAATTTCCATAATTCTGTGTTCAATTATCTTCTCCAATCAGCTGTTTTAAAAATGAACTTTTTCTTAAATTTAAATATTTAAACTTTCATGAGCTACAAATTTATTCCTTATTAATTTAAAGAGAGAAATTGCATCTTAGTATTATGATTCAGCCTCAATGCCCAATAATTTACATAAAACAGGATCTTTATAGCAGAACATAAAAAAAGCAGGGGAGAATTTTTCGTGCTGAACCTAAGCATCTTCAAGTTGACAATAGGAACATCTAGAACATGTACATGTAATTGTCAATATTTCAAGAAACCCCCTGTATTGAAGATTTTTTTCAGTTTTGCCAAATTCGAAAAACTTGGCCAGACTACAGTGTACATCTGAACATGTTATTTCCACATTTCATGTACATGTATGTATGTATACATCTGCAAAACATAAAAAAAGCAAGGGAGAACTCTTTCGCACTGAATCTAGGCATATTCAAATTGACGATTGGAGCATCTACAACATGCACATGTACAAAACTGTAATTGTCAATATTTCAAGAAAGGCCTGTATTTAAGGTTTTTTTCAGTTTTGGCAAAGTTTGAAACGGTGTACATTGGAACATTTTATTTCCACATAAGAAGACCTGTATACATCTGTTTGTCTTACCACAAGTGTACAGAATTTGTTCATTTATATCAACTGATAGAAGACTGAGCAAGTACGGCTTTAATGGGAGTCTGATGTTTGAAGTTTGACAAATGTATGATGCATGTGACTTATGGCATAGGAAACCTGTCAATCATGAGCAGGTCTTCAGAAGTACTGAAGTACACTCTCTTTAAAAAAGCATAAAGCAGAGATTTAAACTCAACGTCATGGGAATTATTCTTCATATCAAGTTTTTTTGCTTTACAGTAGCACAAATGACTCACGCAGTGATTTCAAGGCACAAATAAATGTCTGCCAAACAATGACAGAAATTCTTAAAGCTCAATTTAAGGCACCTTTTCATTGTCTAAAATAGCTTTATGATAGTGTGCAGTAATTCTACAAGACGACATGTATAAAGCTTCAGTGATGGAAGTACATGTACATGCACATCCAAGAAGTTTTTGATAGTGGGTTATTTCATGAAAGATTCAAGCATTGTACCTGTTACTCGTGATGACATTAAAATTATAAGCGAGCTATCTACATACAGTTTACATCAGTATTTTGCAGATGGGTAACTTTATCACATCCCAACATTTTAAGAAACTGGTACAATAACTGGTTTGCCTACATTAAAATGCAGACTAATTTTGAAGATGAATACTTGATGTTCAACTCATACTTTTATCTGCATGTCTAATCCCATTTTAATATCATGCGGAATTCAAAATGGAATTTTATCTATTAAAGAAAATGTATCAAAAAGACGTCATGTATGAAAAGTTTTCAAAAATATTTCCTGTTTAGCATTCAAAATTCAAATGCAAAATTAAAACACTTCCTACTGTTTTGCCTCAAATTCTAATTTACAAAGCAAATGCAAAGTGTTTAGCCACCTTAAGGCACATATGATCCTGTCTCCAATATCTCTTTCACTTCGGCCAAAATATTGGATGGTATTGAATTATCTCTCTCCATATTAATTGTCAGTATTACACTGTTATCTTTCACCAGTTGAGCTAGGGCATTTCCTGCTCTCTCCCCCAGCCCGTTCCCCTCAATATTTAACTCCTCAAGCCTTTCATGGTCCATCACTGCTTGTGTCATCATTACGCAACTGGTGTCACTCAGGCGGGCATACTCGGCGCTGAATGTCACCAGGGTCTTGTTGACCTTCAAGCCCTGGTTGATGGACTCCCAGGCAGTTGCCGACAGAGTGTTCTCGCTGATGTTGAGGTTGCGCAGCTGCGTGTCCAGGGACAGGAGTCTGCCCAGCTCGCCCGCCGCCTCGTCACCCATGGCGGTGTTGCCCAGGTCAAAGTGGGTCAGCTTGAGGGCACTGTCTGGGCTCGTGGCAGTGTTGTGCCCCTCGATGAGGGATTGGATGACAGTGGCCACACCCGAGTCGCCCAAGGGGTTGCCTCGTAACCTGCAGGTGGGATACAATGGTTATCACTTGTAATCAATCACAAAGGAATGACTTATGCTCTTGCTCAGTACAACTTGTATTATCTGCAGCAATAGATCACTCTCAGTGTGTCTTTCCTGTTCAACGGTCTATCACAATTGGGAAGACGAGCTCTAGATAAGACAGTATTGGATGTGACCCCACTGTTTCCAGATCTAATTTAGCACCACATGAAGCTCCAGGCTTAAATTTCGAAGACATAATTGTTAATACTGCTCAATGACTTTTCAAAACAACAAAAATTAATTTTATACATCTCAGCTGATGTCAACAATAAGGAAGGAAATCGACATGTACCTTAGGGTCAAGTCCTTGATTCACAATTTGGATTCCAAAATCAAGGGTTGGAGGTCAACACCAGTAAATTTCTTCAATCATTCCAAATTGAGTTGGGAAGATATCAACATTTCTGAGAAAGCAACACTAAAGTAATGACTGAATTTTGTTTCACATTCCAACTCAATCCAAATGTGCATCAATCACAGACTTACAGCAGGTATTCCAGGTTCCGATACTTGCGAGACTTCAGTGCCTTTGCCAGTCTTGATGTTTTACTTTCGTCAAGATTTTTATCATTGAGATTTAGGACCTGTGGTTGCAAAACAGAGAAATGTATTTCAGTATACCAAAACAGAACGCACTTTCAGCACAAAGTTTAAAGAGTACATGTATCCTCCTTCAAAGGCTGCAAAGTGGTGTTTTGTTTCATTCTCAAACTGTAAATTTGCCAACCCCCCAATCTTTGTTACCAGTGAGGATCACCTGACTGAAGCTACAAAGAAAATGTTGGTGGAATCCAAAGTCACTGTGGTATCATAAAGATGATAACATGTACATTTGAAATCTTTATGATTGCTTATGGGGAGTACATGAACTTACTCTGTAATCCTTCTCAAGCCCTGCAGCGATGGAACTGGTGTCAGAGAAAGATGACCGAGATGACAAACTGCCATCATCTGGCTTCTCCTCCTTGATACTATCTCTGTCTCCTGTGTCTTTATTCTCATTGACTTTATCTTCAACTTCATCCATCTTTGTTTCTACCTCCTGTTCAGAGGGACCTGTTTCTCTATCTGATGGACTGATCTCTTGCTCTTTATCTTCCCATGTTTTCTCTACTTCATCTTTCCTCTCTTCCTCTGGTCCCTCATCTTCAGATTTTTCCATGTCACCATCTTTGGTCTGAGAGACATCAGCATCCTCTTTCCCAAGCGAGGCAGTTTCCTCCTTTCCTTTGCGTTCGTCTCTTTCAGGCTGCATCTTGGAATCCTCTTGAAGTTCTGAAGCTCTTGCTAATTCTTCCTCAAGTGCCATAGGAACAGCTCCTGTCTCTGCATCCTCTTCAGCTTTTATGATCTCCACTTTTTCATCTTCTTTGTCATCTTTGGAATCAGACTCACGTGTTTCAAATGTGTCGTTAGCTTTTACCCCCGGTGGGTTGAGAAAAGGCATTTCCTTCATGTTGTCAGTTTTCACAATTTCGTCTTTATGTTCTGCCTCGTTATCATCTTCGGAATCAGAAGGCCCAAACATATCGTTAGCTTTGACCTCCACTTTGTTGGGAGGTGACATTTCACCTGTCTCCTCCGCATGAGGTTCTGGAGAACTTGGCCTTGCTTCCTGCTCAGTATGGCCTTCTTCTTTGCTTTCTTCCACTGTCTTTTGGGCTTCTTTTGTCCGTTTACTCTCATCACTGTCGCCTTCAGAATCAGAGGCACCAAAGAAACCTTTAACTGCATTCTCCATCTTGTCAAGCCATCCTTTTTCTTCCTCCTGCTTGTCTTCTGGCGTTGATGCCTCCTCGTCTGATTTCTTCACTTCTTCCATGGTTTTCTTCTCATCACCTTCATCTTCAGAATCTGACGATCTGAAGAAACCTTTTACTTTGCTTTCCATCTTATCAAGCCATCCTTTCTCTTCCTCCTTTTCCTCTTTGGGCGGAGTGTCAGGTTCTTTCTTATCTTCTGTCTCTTGATGTTGATTTTCTGCTTCTTCAGCTCTTCCAGATTTCTCATGTTCTTCAATATTCTCAGGTTGTGGGTCCTTGGCCTCTTCTGGCTTTCGGTCTTTGACAGATGTCTCTTCGTCCATATTGTTTTCAGCATTTTCAGATTTGGTTTTCCTCTTCCTTTTTTTCTTCTTTTTGTTTTCCCTGTCCTCATCTGATTCAGAGTCAGAATCAGATGAAGTGAATTTATCCTTCAGTCTCTCAAAGAAGGACTTCTTTTTCTCTGAGTTGCTATCACTCTCAGTTTTACTGTTTTCGTCTTTATCGAATGTGGAAGGAGTTCCCTTTGTTTCTCGCTTCTTTTTCTTCTGCCTTTCTTCTGAATCAGAATCCGATGAACTTGAATCTGAGGATGTAAATGCATCTTTTATTTTATCTGCCAATTTTTCAAAAATTGATTTGTCTTCCCCATCTTCCTGTTCACCTTTTTGTCTATCTCTATCTTCCATGTCCCTTTCTTTGGTGACGTCATCTTCTTTTTCGTCATCTTTCCCATTGTCATCTGGAGAGGATGGTCTCTTTGTATCCATTTCTGCTTGGTCTTGCTCATCACTAGCTGCCTCCTGAACATCATTCTCAGATGCTGGTGGAGAAGGCAATGGCTTCTCCTCTTGGTTATCAAGGTCTATTTCAGATGCTTGTGGGGAAGATGATCGTCTCTCCTCCAAATTATCAAGGCCTTCCTCAGCATTAGATCCAATAGTCTCATCTCTCTTTTCAGCAACAGAAGTACCTCTGTCATCCGTAGAGGGCTCCTCAGTTTTGATATCTTGTTTTACTTCCTCCTCTATACCCCCTTCATCTTCTCTGATAGATGTAGTGAGCTCTTCAGTTTTGGTCTCTTGCTTTACTCCATTGTCACGTTTCTTTTCCACATCCCCTTCATCCCCTGAAGAGAATTCCGAACTTGAAGCATCAGCTTCCTTGATGTCCCTTTTCTCCTGCTGATCATTCTCATCTTCAGAGGAGCTTGAACTTGATGACGATGATAAAACCACATTGTCTCCGTCGCTATCACTGCTAGAGTCGCTGTCGTCATTTCTTGAACTTTGATGCTCATCCGTAGTTTGTTGACTGGGTTCAGCAGTTGGTGGACTTTCATTGTGCTCTTCTGGTATGTCCTCTGGCTCGACTTCATTGTCGTCATTTCTTGAACTTTGATGCTCATCTTCAGTTTGTTGACTGGGTTCAGCAGTTGGTGGACTTTCATTCTGCTCTTCTGGTATGTCCTCTGGCTCGACTTCATTGTCGTCATTTGTCTCGCCCTTGACGGGTTCCTCCTCAGAAATTTCACCCAGAGCATCCTCATCTTCTGCCACTCCTTGCGCAAGGATTTCTTCTGCGGCTTCCTTGTCTTCATCTTGCATCTCCTTGTCCAACTCCTTCTCATCTTCTTTCTCATGGTGGGAGTCTGCCTCAAAGTCAGAGTCTGCTCCATAATCGGCCTCCTCAGGTTGTTTCTGCTCAATGTCTGACTCAGGACCAGAGAAAAAATGATCTGACCTCCTGTCCTCCTCTTTTGGAGTCTCTCCTAGACCAAAAAACGGACACTCAGCATTTTAAAGGGAAACTGATAAGGCTCATACACTTATTTCTCACACAAAAATGATGAAATTTACAATAACAAATACAAATAAACGTGAAACGAAAGGTAAAACAGTTTTGGTTTCTTTTTGAAGTTCACGAAAGAAAGCAACAGACCTTTTTCAGAGGCTACAACTTCCTTGTCATCTTCATCTTCAAAATCATCGTCATCGTAGGCCCCTGCCTCGGCATCAACAGCTGGTATTAAGGGAGAGGGATTAGAAGGGATTAGGGGTGGTCATGCAATCATGCAACTAGCAGGTGGCACAACTGAAACAATCATATCAGTTGACTCCAAGTTCACTCTGAGACTCTATGCACCTGTCAGTCTGTAACTAAATGTATTAACAATTTTTTGCCTTGATGTCTAAAGGTGCTTACAATCATTATTTGTACATTCAAGGACTGTTTTTCTTGCTCAACATGTCCCAATGTACTAGTGTGAAGAGAAGCAAAGGATTTATTCCATGTCAGTTGGTTGCTGTCAAAATATACTTCACTCACTTTTATCACTCATATTGTACTCATCTCACTCTGTGCCAAATAAGGATATACATGTACATATCCATGCAACTACCACAAAATCTTGAAATCCAGGTCCGACAAGCATGCAGTTGAAAATCCCTCAAATCATGCAAATTTATAACAGTGGATGAACAAAAACCCTGAACTCTATCATGCTTCACAAGTCTAGTGCAAATTTGAAACTACTTTTAAAACTCAAAGTGGCTGTGAAGGTAAAGGTCAAAGGGTGAGAGGTTAGGGTTAGTGAGATCTTTTAAACACAGGCAAGTTCCCATGCAGTGTCTCTCAATGAAGAAAAAAGCAAAGAGAAATTCAAGAGATGTATTCATGATGCTAATACTGTATTTATTACAGCTACTCAGAGAAAGTACACTTTTATGGATGTCATTCAGAGGATATTTCTACTGAGAGGAAAGGTGATGAGGTGTAAGAACTGTCCAAGAGGCAAGAATTACAGTAATGTACTGCATGTATTTGGAAGTTTGCTATGTATCATTTCAAATGCTTTGTGTCTTTCGGACAAACTAATTTTTATCTTCAGAGGAAATAATGCTGACTGACCATCTTTGTAAGAAACATATTTTCCCTGAAAAAACTTCAACACAATTAAATCAACTCAAGACCCTGTATTGACAACTGAGGTACATGTATTAACGATGCAAACTTACATACTGATATCCCCCCCCCCCAAAAAAGTTCAAAATACTCACTGGATCAATTCATTGTGATGCAAAACAATTACCCCCCAACACAACTCCTGCACACGCACACCCAACATGCACACATCTTTTTTATAAGTTCATAAAAATTCTGTACTTTTACATTTTGCTCTGAATGACAAACATGTTTACCGAACAAATACATAATTACCAGGGCTCTGAATTACAGGAATTGCAACATTCATGTACAACAATAAATCAACAGTTTTTAATCATTTCACGTCAATGCAAAGATAATCACTCACGAACTACACTGTATTTACTGATATAGACACCCTGTGATACAGAATATGCTGGTGTCGCACAACCCCTCGACAAAAAGAGGGGAATCTGTTGGGAGTGACTTCTGAAAGAGTGAAAAATACAATCCAAATTTCTGGAATCAACGAAAAATGGACTGCCAAGTTTAGTATAGCCGCATACTACTCTGTGCCAAACAGTGACAATAAACAAGTTGATGATGAATGTGACTTCAGATGGAGTAAGCTCCTATGACTAAGTAAGCTATCTCAGTCCCTCCCCTATTTCTCTTCAATCAAGGGGCTTCGTGGTGTAGCTTTTAAGAGCTGTAATGAAAGCTAGAGGGTAGATCCTCGCTCACACTGGTATCACTGCCATACAACAGACTCTGTCTCTCTGCATCGTCTGATTCCTCTCCATCACTTTGTATTCGCAAACTCTCCTCAATACTTTGCCCTTGATTTCTCTCACCATCCAATTCATCATTCCCTCCTACTTTCCCTTCTTTAACTTGTTCTCTGTCCCTTATGAAATTCTCAGAATCAGCCTTGTCTTTTTGGCTTTGGTGATTGCTAGCAGAGTCAACGTCACTCAAACCCTCGGTGAAGTCCCCAGTGCAGTTGCTTTGTAAAGAATTTGGGCAGCCACTGGTTTTGCCAGATTTACCCTGACTATGACCATTTCCACCATATGCCTGAGGTATTTCCTTATTGAAGGTCAAGCGTCCACTTTCACTTTCTTTCTGTCTATCATCCCTATTGACTTTTGAAATCTTCCTTGAGGTTACCGATAGAGATCTTCCTCCCTTTTTTTCCTGACTGTGTTTTAAGGTGTTGCTCGCTGTTGCCATTAACGTCTTTCTTGGACACACTAGAAGTCCACGTTTGAGACCTGCGCCTTTATTGTCATCTCTGCCCCCTTGACCCTTAGAACCCTTTGTGCCCTTGACCAATCGGGGCGCATTCCCCAGTCCTTTAGCTCTGTTCTGACCATGAAAACTCTGATGCCCCCTCCCCACCCCCTGCACCACTCCTTGTCTCTCACCTTCTGCTTGCTCCCCCTGGTCTCGGGTATCGGGAGGCGGAGGATCACTTTGTGTCCCCTGGCTCTCCAAGACTGGTTCTGGCTCTGGTTCTGGTTTGGGTTCCTCGGTCTGGGTGTCCTTATATCGTTGACGCTCCCTACGAGCCAACTCAGCTTCGACCATGCACCTGCAACAAAACAGACAGGTGTACTGTTTTTATCTAAGTTTCAGATACTTTAACCCAGTTTGTGTGGTGTCACATTTCACCTTTTGTAACCCCCCAAAGCTAGTCTGAATCCCGAGAGGCACACCATGAGAATCACATTTGCCACTTTAAGCTCTATAACAAATCACTACATCACTATCTCGTCATCAACACTTCTTTCATTTGTTCAAGGGATCTTTATCTAAAGTTTCAGAACTCATTCTATCGTATTACAATCGCATTCCAATCTTCAAATCTTTACCTGTAACAAGGAGAGCCCCCGTCCACTCTGCCAAATTTGAAGTGGCCCTTACGTCCTCCAAGCATCACCCCAGGACCATATTTGTACTCACAACAGGCACTCAGACGTAAGACTTGGATTGAATTGACGAAGAACGTCAGGCTGAATGGGTACCCACGGTGACGGCGTGAGGTAAAGACAAGATCAACTAGTGATGGAAACAGGTAGGGGCAAAAGAAAATGGTGACCCTCAACAATAATTCATTGCCTTCTTCCCAGTGACTCTCATAGTTACATGAAGCATTAATGCAATACTGACCAAACACAAAAGTAACAGGGCGAACAATGATAAAGAATTGCTTTGTTTCAGTTCATTTGAATGGGTTGTGACTTGAATCCAAACCGAACGTTTTGTGATAGTCTCATTGGGCCTTATGATGGTCTCAACCCCTTCGTGCCGGTAATTCTTTTGACTGTGACTGCTGGGCTGTGGTATGCCCTGAATGGAGGGCTTTGTCCATCAGCAGGCCTCATTGAACCAGCAGCTGCATGGTGAATAGACTGTATGTGTGGTATGCACTAATCCTCACACAAAGCCGCCGCTGTCAACGGTTCCCGGTGCGAAGGGGTTAAGAGGTCTTCACTACAACACTGATATAAGATTTGAAATTGTCGCATGCTTGTGTTTTGTTCCCATATACAGCAAGGTATGAGATGGAGAGAACCCCACCTGCTTTGTGTTGGTCATTGTCTCGCAGGAATCTGGGGAATTCCTTTCAGACATCTTGGGGGGATGTGTTAAGTAACAATAGTCTGGAATGTGTATAGGGATTGGACATGTTGGGGGGGTACCCCTCGGTCTCATTTCTTGCTGGGTATATTTGTCTTACCATGCTTACTGTTTAACTTGGAGTGTGGTGACCACAGCAGAACAAACTCTATAAGCAGGCTATAATTAAGGCACCACTTGTTTCATAATAATGCATCCTGTGAAGCTCTGCAAGTTTCATCCTGTTATGGAGCAGCACTTAAAAAAAGAAGCTTACTTCCTGGTTCGACTAGTCCATGGAACACCACCAGGTTCTCCCCGCCACAGTGTTGTTGATTGATGATGATCTCGTCACGTTTGTCCTGCCGTTCGTACTGCAGCTTCAGGTTGTTTCCGCGGTAACGGATAGTGACATCGCACAAGGTCTGTTGCTGGGTGGGATGCGGATAGGCCGGCTCCTTCCGATGCAAAGACAGCGAACCCTGAAGAACAATGAATTAATAAATTAATTCCAGCAAACATAAGAAAATAACTAGTCTATGAGTTGTTTAGTCTGAAGACAGTCCAGCAATTCTTTTGAAGCAAACTTACAAGATACAATCCCAACAGATTCTGACTCACACAAAACAACTTGCCAAAGCATCATTTTTTGCATGTATTGAAATACTCCAAGATACACGCTGATGCAAGGTTCGCCGTCACCATACCTTGTTAGACTTTGGTCGAAGTCTTCGTCCATCTCTCGTAATCACACCCCTTGTTGTCCCCCTTGGGCTCTTTTTGAATCCTTGAGGGGTACGGGGAGGGGGTCTGGGATCACGCGTCAGGTCAATCTTGTAAGGTGAGTTGCTTTGCTTCTCCTCGGGTGTCATGTTGACAGTGATGTCATTTAGAGCGTAGGGATCAAGCTAAAATGAAATAACAGTCAGGTGTAAATGGAGCCATCATTTTAAACTGACAAGAATTGTCCACTGCTTAATGTCAAAGCTTTTGGCAACAAATGAATTTCTAAAAGGTAACAAAGGTTGTTAAAATTTGAACGATTCTTATATTTTGACATGAATGTAATTTGCCTCGGTAGGGATGACCAAATTAGAAGCAAATGGGCACAAATTAGAAAATCCAACCATCCAGTTTGTAAGTGATTTTGTCATACACAAGCACGCACCACTGATTACAACTCTCATTGGACGGATATTCAATTTGTGCATTAACTTGAGTTCCAAGATTCCACGTAACTCTGTGTACAGTGAACATGGTTCAAATTGAAGGGACATCACACTTAGGAATTGGATAGACACAAACACTAAGATTACACGTAGCTTGGATAAGTAAGAATTTGTTGTTGCATTTTTAATTTGCCTCTCAGAATATCAACTTAATGAGGTTCTAAGTATAAAAAATCTCTTGAACAAAAGCCTTCTCACACTGAACGATATGCAAAGTTTCTTTTCAGATGATTTAAAGCTAGGTCATGTCCAAACCAACTGACAATGGCTCAGAGTAATCCATGTGTCTATGTGATGTGGCTGCAGCCAGCAAGCCAGTGGCACACATAGGCATGTGTGGTATTTTCAGTCATAGCCATAATATTGGGCATATAGTCTATAGTCTCTCTTTTACCTCCCGGAGATTGTGAGAGTCCACTTCATCAGTGCCGTCATCTGAGCTCCCCCAGGCCTGGTCCCGATGAATAGGGAAACCTTCCTTGTCAACATATATTGCACTCTGACAAAATGACAAAATTTGGATTTACGTTTAACTACTGCTCTGCCATTCAAGTGGTGTCTAAATAACCTGGCTACATGTACGTACATGTACATGTAGTAGGTTACTAGTTTCTAAGAGAGAACATTAAAATATTTTACACCAGTTGGTATACAACATTCAAGATGAACACACAGAAAGAAATCCTGTACATACATGAACGTTTAGCTTATTAGAGCCCAAAAGCTGCTTACAAAGTGAACAAAACCAAAGAGACTCAGAACACTGGTGAAATCTGCACCTTTTTCTTAGCTGATCCTGAGCGTTTGGACGGGGCTGTGGATGGGCGGTGACCAGTTACCACCGATCGAGGTCGCTCTTGCTTGGCAGACTTTGGACGTCCTGAAGGGGCTCGTGGTGACAGGTATGGAGTGATGTCCTCGTCACCTTTTCGCCCTCTGGAACTCTGAAAAAGTCAAACAGGAGTATATACCAACTTATACGGGTACATAGAAACAAAATACATTGTATATCTACATGTACATGTATATTGACTAAAAATGCCTGGAATCATACATGTACATGTATATTGACTAAAAATGCCTGGAATCATACATGTACATGTATATTGACTAAAAATGCCTGGAATCATACATGTACATGTATATTGACTAAAAATGCCTGGAATCATACATGTACATGTATATTGACTAAAAATGCCTGGAATCATACATGTACATGTACATGTATATTGACTAAAAATACCTGGAATCATACATGTACATGTATATTGACTAAAAATGCCTGGAATCATACATGTACATGTATATTGACTAAAAATGCCTGGAATCATACATGTACATGTACATGTATATTGACTAAAAATGCCTGGAATCATACATGTACATGTACATACATATTGACTAAAAATGCCTGGAATCATACATGTACATGTATTTAGTGGGTACCTTCATTCTTCTGGAAGAGGGCTTGTGGCGGGCGGGTCTGATGTGCCCCTCTTGACATGGCGGTTTTGAGCAAGTGTACATGTACATGCCTCATTTATTGCATTATTACATTGTACATGTAGTAAACTACCATCATATGAAATGCTACCACAATGTGACCACATACAAGAGCTTACTTCTTTGTTAGTTTATCAGTTTTCAAGAATTATTTTGTCTTCATGATGCACACATGGCTTTTGGCAATCCCAGGTCATCACTGCCCTTCAATATTCAAAAGGAACTACTGTACATAGACGTACCTTGACCCTCTGGACAAGCTCCACCTTAGCAATCTCCTCCAGTTTCCGTTTGATTTCTGCCTGCCGACTGCGTTCCATGTCTAGCGCTTTGTGCACAATAGCCTGCGCCATCAAATCCCGTACATGCTTCTGGTGTTCCTTCCTTGCCATGTTCAGGCGGAAGGTGTTCTCAGTGACAATTTCTCCATTGCGTGTGATGAGGCCGGACCGCCGCAGGTGTCGGCGCATGCGTGTGTTGTTGAAGTAGCCAACCAGGTGCTTGTCCTGGAGGCTATTGTAAGTGGCCAATGGGCTGTTCAGAGAAACAAAGGAAATAACATCAATTAGGGGTCTGCAACCAAGTGTAAGGGTCTTGTTAGAATCTGACAGTGATTTCCAAAGGCTGTGTGGTTTGCCCATTCAGAGTCATCATTGGTCATAGTTCAAGAACTGGTCAACTATAAAAAGCTAAGACATGAACTGTGTGCATTCCAAGCTGAAACGACATTGTCTCCGACCAGGAATTCCCAGAGAAGTTTCTCGAGTGACTTCAGTAACATTAGACAATCAATGGTCTCAACAGTACATAACAACAGTATATAAATCCTGCCACATCAGACACTATAGAAGCTTCACTTAATTTGGGTCACTGTAGGAGTTCTATTAAAGGCCATTACAAAAGAATAATTTTCCCAGACTGACATTTTGACCACGTGAAGATGAGGTTCAAGTTTCTGCAAAGGTTTAAACATGTAAAGGTACATACTGTACATGTGTTGGTATCATATTTTAAAGAAATATTAGAGGAAAATGAAATGAAACCCGTCCCTAACCAAAAATTGATTCCCTACTTGTACATATATACACGCATAGGTACTGATCCCTCAATTTTTCCTACAATCAGACAGAGAAATACATGTACAGTACATTGTATGTAAAAGGAGTGTACATGTACATGTATTTAAGATGGATTGTGTGCATTGCAAGATACATGTATACATGTACATCCGTTATACACTGTAGCAAAACCCTCACAGGTCTGAGAGGGCACATCATTACAGGAGGCCTCATAAAAGTACATGTACATGTATACATGTATGATTTCATCACCGCAAAATTTTGCTTCTGCATCATGCAGGCATTAAAGCAAATATCATGAGGTATAAGTTTGTGCCAACTTTTTAAAAATTACTGTGAATGCAGTTTTTTACATACATGTACATGTACATACAAGTAAAAGAAGCTGTCACGTTTGCTAGAAACAGCTACATGTACATGTATGCATGTACACATGTACGTACATGTACTGGTACATACAGTACAAATGTACATGTACATACATGTACAAGTATACATGTACAAGCACACTGAGTGGGATGAACTGGAAATACATGTACATGTAATATACATGTACAGTACATGTACATAAGTACTAATGTACATACTGGAAAGCTCCATGGCATACATGTACATGTAAGTAATATTTATTGGTACTCAGATTAGGGTAGAATTCACTTATGTTAAATGAAAAGTTTCAATAGCCAACAATTAAATACATGTACATGTACCGGTAAACCCCTCCTTCCTCCATGGTCCAACTGGGTTTGAAAAATGCCAACATTTGCCATATGCCTGTACATGTAAATAAGGGTAATTCCAGATACAGGGGTCCAAAAGTGTGACATTTTCGTGTCCCTGATGTGTCTGCATTACCTTTGTTATTTGACATGAAAATTTAAAATACATGTATCACCGCAACTGATTTCAATACACATGTGGCGGGTTCATGTAATCTGAATTAATGAATCATTCTTGGAAATTAGAAAACGTGTTCTAAACTTACAAAATACTGACTGACCAAAAGACAGATTGCAACAGATGGATGAAGGGATAATAGACAAACCAAAAGACTAACAGATTTGCCCAGACAGACATACTGAGACAGACAACCAGACCATGGAGCATACATGTACTGCACATCGCAACCACCACATTAGAGATACATGTAGGCATTTATTAATTTCTTAAAATCATTATACAGACTGATGTACATGTCAAAGTTTAAACTATGGTTAAAAGACACCATGTGATGCCCTCAAATTCCACTATTCTTCAGTAACCGATTTACACAAACAGTTCTGTAACTACATGTACATGTACACGTAGATGCTAAATATTTACATGTATGCAATATACATGTACATGTATCAAGACATACATGTATATGGTGGGTGTTGCAAGTCTATAGGCTGACATGTCCGACTCACAAATTGCATGCCATATTCAAAAGGACATATGCATGGCAGGGGCAGATCTATGCATGTTTGCAAGCATCTTGTACCTTCAATCAAAAATAAGTGGAATTGTGACAATCAATACTGAAAAATTAACAAACTGCTTGAGGCAAGGCGGTAGCCTTGCCTCAAGCAGATGCTAAATATTTACATGTATGCAATATACATGTACATGTATCAAGACATACATGTATATGGTGGGTGTTGCAAGTCTATAGGCTGACATGTCCGACTCACAAATTGCATCACTCAATAGTGAGTAACAGCAGCTGTGTGCAGGATGGAGCTTAATTCTACATGTACATTGTACATGTACATGCATGTACATAGTGTACATTGTACATGTATACATGTATGTGCATGTACAGACACGATTTGTGTGTGTAAATGCACTACACTGAATAATATAGTGTCAGAAAGAAATTGACATCTGAGTAAGAATGTGATTGCCACAAATATTCTCACAATCTGTTCCTTTTGGGTGACCTACATGTAAATAAATTCAAACGGTGGTATTAAGGTACATACACCTGACCTGCCAACCTTGCCGTACTCCTTCCTGAGGTCAGGCATTACCACACAATAGATTAAAAGGTATTTCAATGAGCCTTCAGATCATTTAAATGACTAATCTATTGCGCGGTAATGCCTGACCTCAGGAAGGAGTACAGCATGTTGTCAATGGTTGGCGGGTCTGATGCACATGTACACATACATGTACGTGTATAATCTGCACTTCATCATTACCATGATTACATGTACATGAATGCAGCCAATCGGTTTTCGTTTTATACAGAATGTGTGAGTATATTGATTGGAAACGGCCTATTCGTAGCAGGTAAACTGTTGAGAAATTTTGGTGAAATATGCCAATGAATGAAACCGATGCCCTACATCGTTGAAAACCGGTCACATAACATGTACATAAATTACAACGCACGTTTCAGCAGTCAGAGATTCAGTTATTTTCAGTCCAGAACTTCTGGACATGACCATGATGACACACATGCGCTAAAAGTATTGCTACCCATGCTGCGATGCGAGTAGCCCCACTAGTAGTGTGTCACGGATCACTCAAATCGGGAGTGATCCGTGCCACAGTAGTGGGGCTACCATGCGAGCTGCGTGGACTCGCCATACATGCTGGCAATGCAGTTTCAACAATCCGACAATTTACGATTATCTTTTTTCCAGTTTCTACCTCCATGGAAAAAAAAAACCTACCCAGAATCGACGTGTGACATTCTCGGATGAAAACCAATGGGGAATTTAAAGACGAAACACGATCACTCTCTCCTCATCTCTTCAAAGACGCAGACCTCTACTATCTCTTTTTAAAGATCTTTCTCGCCATACATGTAGAAGAATAACAGGTGGATTATGTTTTGATTATCTCGTCGTCAAGGTGGTCACGTGACATGTTTTCAAGCAAATATAAAACAAGAGATTTGCTCTCTTGTAATGCTGTGCTTTTATTGACTTCTTTTAGAAACATGACTTGTCACTAGTAGTTTGCTTAAGATAAAGAAAACCAATAAATATTTTGAACTACAATATAAAGATATTTCTTTCGCGAAAAAGTCAATCAATCAGTTTTCCAAATAGTCTGAACCAAAATAGAATGTAGCTTGAACTAATAGCGAAAACGTCTGGAAACTACTTTATAACTATCTTTTGAATTATTCATGATCCCCCACTAATCGGAGGTCAGTGGGTTGCCTTTTTCTCGTGTGAAATCATTTTATGTTACTTTTTCCATATCTGCCCTATTTTGAACTCGAAATACATTGAGATTGAACACCCCTCATTTAATATAAAGGAACTTTTTTCTGGTATGATCATCATGATCATGTCGGGTGTCGGTCACTTCGCCCCATTTCCACGTCGGTCACTTCGCCCCACTTCCACTTCGCCCCACTTCCACTTCGCCCCACTTCCACTTCGCCCCACTTCCACTTCGCCCCACTTCCACTTCGCCCCACTTCCACTTCGCCCCACCGATTGTCGTTCATTCTGTTCTTTAGTAACAGAGGCATATGCCTAGATGGAACAAATGAAAACACCGACGTTTGAGCAACCAAGTGACACCTGCGCAAACCGCTGGTTCCCGCGCGCTGCACCCCCACAAGAGAAGGATTGATGGAGTGTGGCAACCAATGTTCATGCCACGTACCCGACTGTTGCAAGATTTCTTAAAGTTAATTCACGAAACTTAGTGTCTTGTCTATATGTGTATTTTCTGTGTTCATGTGTTTAATTTTAGGTTGTTTTGCTCTTACTTGAAGCGAGCATGTTTCCACAAAATTCCTGCCGCGGCGCGGCCTCCGGGCCGCAGCCACTGCTGTACGTCTGACAATAACCAGAACGATGTGTACAGAACTGTGCATCGCTTTGAAATAAATTTGAAGAGGATAAGAAATAAACCCAATGCTTGTGAAACCATATGTATTAATTCATCATTAACAATGCAGTCGATGTTAGAGTTTTCTATATACATGTGTAACTCCATGTCGTTATGGAACTCCTCTCTCGACCATGTTTTAAGAGGGCCTGTAACACTCGAGCACGAACAGGGCGAAGTGGAATTGAAATGGGGACAATGTGGAGATGGGGCGATGTGAAGACGGGGCGAAATGGTGACGGGCGAAGTGGTTATGGGGCGAAGTGACTGTCAGGGTCATCTATCTTTGGGCGGCCGGATAGCTAGTTGCACCAAATTGATGCAGTCGGTCAGCTGACTAACACTGCACTGGGTTGTAGCTCTATGGTTCACGGTAAAAATTTTAAAAAGTTAGATCCATAAAAGTAGTTTTATAAATGCGTCGTCCGTTTGCGTTGCTTGCTGGTTTGTTTGCACGTGAGCACACCCCATGCACACACTGTCTGATGGATGCGATGTCGACTTCCATGACAAGTTAATCCTGATCATAAACATTACATGTACTTCCACCAGGACATAACATGAATTGTAGACTGTGTGTGATATGGGGTTTGTTGCTCGTCCTCGCGTGCCGCCACCACTTGCAGTACCGCACCACTTGTGGGGCTTCGTTCTGCATTTCGTTGGGCGGCTTGGGCCATATATTGGGCTAAATACTGCCGTGACTGCTGAGACCGTGCAGAAATTTGAAAGAGCAATGGATGTTTAACTGTTTACTGCCATACTGGTTGTTGACCGGGTGATGGGGGAGGGCATGGTGGGGGAGAGTTTTTGCCATTTTGGAAAAAGAAAATGCGAACTCTTTACTTGAGATAGTACTATTAGGCCTACTTCAGCCTTTTTTTTGGGGGGGTGTAGGAGTCTTAAGGATGAAAAAATGGATAGGCCCTAAGTGGTTTTCGAAAGAAATCTCATTTTCTCTTTCCTGTGGACATGCCACGATCCCTACTTGACATTCTAAGTTGGAGCCCTGTGCAACTGCTAAATTTCTTTTTGGAAGTTCAACTACCAGCATTCAGATTTGTTGATACGCTGGTAATTCATATTCCCAGTTGGCTGTGCGAGGTTGAGACATGAAGTTGCGTTCCAACCGACAGACAGCAACAGATGAAGCAGCCAACCGGTTGCAGCATAGGACTGGTTCTTCCCACACAGACCTCACCCAAGATATGACAGATGCCGCTGCAATGGACACAAGTCAACAAAGAGGCACCAACGGAGATCACCAACTTCGTGACGATATACATGTAAAAGGCAAACCTGTTGCTCAGCTGACACACTCATCTTCAGATGTTGAGATGACAAATGAACTGTCCAATGATGGAAGTACATGTAATCATGCTAAACAGGATCTTCCTCCGTCTTCGCCCTCCTGGGGAGTGATCAAAAGGATCCTCCATATCAACATCTTCCTCTATGCTGCGTGTTTTTGGCTTCAAACAGGTGTCTTGCCTGTAAGTACATGCACATGTACAGTATGTCTCACAAAAAATTGATATTATAATGATAACATCTCACCTGTTTTTTAGTTCTTATGCTGAATATTGTTACGATGTACCTTATTAAGTTTAGTTGTGTGAACCATCCTAGTGCATGTACTTTCCTTCGTTGGCTGAAATACACATGGGCTTTTTTCAAACTTATGTTTTGTGTGTAATTCTCAAAATATCTGAGTTGAACACATTTAATCAAACACTGGCATAAGCCCCGCTTTGACTGGTAGACACGATAGATGCAATTGGAAAAGTTACGGCAAGGAAAATCCAACACTTGCGTAACCTTCTGTCTCTGCTTTATGCATTTTGAACTTAATTTAAATTACATTTTCTCCCGGCACAGTACCTGACAAAGAAATTAGGCATGGACATGGTCGTCTACGGTTACCTGCAGACCTTCTACAACATCATTCTGCTTGTTGGTACGCCCATATTTGGGCGTTTTGGGGACCTGTACGGTGGGCGTGCAGCCCTGACGCTAGCGTACGCAATGGCAGCTTCCATGTACGGTCTGCTGGGCATGGCAACCACTGGAGCCTTTGTGTTTCTGTCCCGAGTGCCTGCGTTGTTTCTCAGTGCTAATCATGGTATTGCTCAACTAATATTGAAGTGTTCAATCTTTCATGTATCTAAACCATGTCAATTGGAATCCTCCAAAATCCCCAAAGCAGATTTTTCACACATTTTGCTTTGACCATTTTTGAGTTCTCAAAATTCTCTGCTTTGCAGGAAACTATGTACACTGTTTTCCATCACCATTCCATGCAAATATGCCTGGGCTTTACCTTTCTTAACCCAGCAGAAATGGATGATTTTGAGAAATTTGGATGGGTTTATTATAAAATGATGGCTTAAGGACCGCTTATATTGGAATGACCAGAGAATGTTTTTTAAAAAATTCAGGAACGTTCTTGTGATCTGTTTCTTGTATTGAATTTGTCTTGCAGGAACCCAGATGGTGATAGCTGATCTCACAGACGAGGGTCAAAGGGCCGAATCTTTGGGGCGACTGAGAATGACCTATGGTCTGGGAATGATTGTTGGTCCACTCATTGGTGGCCAGGTCACCAAGTATTATAGGTAAGAAGTAGACATCAGCTGTACCAGAGAGGTCATCATTGCCAACATTTTGGGTATAATTCTTGTTTGACCTGTCTGAGTAGCAGTCTAGGGCGAGTCACTTTGCCCCAAGGTTCTCCCCACTCCCAAGCATGATACCTGTGATGACGGTAGAGATGTTTATTTTTAATTTTGCAGCAGAAATAATCAGCATCAAACAGGGAGCTGAAATGGTTTCAGGAATGTAAAGCTTTTTTGATATGAGCCTAATGAGTAACGATAATCACACACTTTCATTTGATAAACTGGCTCATCAGAATTACAAATATTGCCAGGCTTTGTGGATATTTCAATACTCTGGTTTCTGTGGGTCTTCTTCGATCGGCAGTGAGCAGCATGCGGCCCTTGTGTCTTGCCTTGGATCCCTCCTCAGTGTGATGCTGGTGCAGCTGTTCATTCCAGTTCAGACCAAAAAGGTCGCTGTCACCAAAATACAGGAAGGTCAGTACCAGATGTAAGGGCACTTTCCCAGCAAACATTTCCAACACAAGTACATGTATGAACTTTTTTATATTTTGAGATAAAAAAAAATTACATTAAAAAAAAAAAGGTGAAACATACAAAGTACTTTCAGTGACTGCTTAAACGGAAGTTTCAGCAAGGTGTGAGCAGTTGATCCTTAGAAGGGGTCACAAGGAATAGTGTTCCTAGATATTTCTTTATTCAAACGTCCTGTGTACATCTAGAATGTTTAGGCATAATGTGTCTATTAAGCACCGTCAATATATCGATATTATCGATATCCGTGGGTTTGATATCGATATCGCTGATGTTTAGTTATTTGGTAATACTGATATATCGAAAATATCAGATTTTCGAAAATATCAGATTTTCGAGAAATATAGAAATTATCAAAACTTTGAAAACATAAATATTGAAAAGTATACCAAAAATATCGCTACTCAGGAACGAATTTATTAAAAGTACGAAAGTGCATTGCCACATTACCATAATTTTCGATAAGCCACGGCTTACGTTGGTTCTCACGCTAATGTGGTTTATCTTTTACACACGTACATGTCACTGTGCATGTGACATATTCACTTCTGTACTCTGTTGTGTCACCATGGACCTAGCCTAAATAGAACCACACAGAACGTTGGCATGACTGGGCACAGTGCATGTACATGCAGCTAACTTCTTTGCAGTCAACTTTACCTGTTGAGGAAAGACTAGCATAGGGGTTACAGCAATGGATGCATAAAGGGCACATGCGTGTGTGTTGTATGATTCTGTTGCGTCATCAAATGTAAATGTACAGTATGTATACTCTATGTTTACTGTATCGTGTGTTTACATGGTCAAGTTTTTGACAGCTAGTCAGGTACACGTAGCTTGCAATGAGGTAAACTTGCAGGGTAATGTACAGTTACTATGTTCTACTCTCTTTAGTTTTTCTTACATAAGCTAATGGTACATGTACATGTAACTTTTTGGAAGTGCACGTCAACTTTTTCAATTGCATGCACTCGTGGTGCATGTACATGTAGAATATTTTTTTCTAATTCAAAGCCTGGTTGCAGTCGGCATTCTCTATTGACATCGGTCTGCAAACTCCACCCTTATTTGCATAGTCATAAATATGCATTGCTACTCTAAAGAAACATAATTCATTGATAATGTCTAAAATATGAATGATTGATTGAATATTTCATATTTTATATGTACAAAATTTAAAGAAGATAGTGCAGAACCACTAACGATGACATCTAGGACATTTTGGTGCAAATTTGTGACTAGAAAGGTGTACTGTAGGATATAAAGTCCAAAACCGCTCTCACGCTTATCTGTAGATGGCGTGAGAGCTGTCAATTAAGGTGAAAATTGAAATGAATAAATATCGACATATCAATATTAAAGTTCCGATATATCGATATCGGCCAAGATACAATATCGACGGTGCCTAGTGTCAATTTCAAATTTCTGAGGTGTAAGGATGTGACATCATTCTATGCTGTTCTCTTTGCAGAGAAGTCAAAAACCGGCATTTTCAGTTTGAAGAAATACGTCACCCTGTTAACTCAGACACCGGGGGCGCTGTTCTTCCTCCTCGTGACCATGGTCTCGGGGTTGCCTAATTCAATTCTCCATAGTATGTTTCCCATGATCCTGATGGAGAAATTTGAACTGAGTGCAGAATACAACGGCTATGTTCTGTCCAGTCTTGCAATCATTGGCATGGTGAGATACTTTTGATTGAGTCTTAAATTCCATCAAGTCAGTAGTTACCAAGGACAGGACATTGCCAAAAGGCTTGATTTAAAACATTTGGTATATAAAGAATTAAAAAGAAATTGTAGACAAGTTTCATCATTCCTGGAAATTACCTCGCATTCAGCCGTCAAACAAAAAACAACATTCTTTTTCAAACACTGCACAATTGCCTTGAAGTCCCAAGTTCGTCTGTCACATGGGTTATGGTTAGAGGATATATACCTGCACATTTTATATTTGGCATTTGTCACCCTGTTCAAATGGCCCTCAGAAATTGTGAATCCGATTCAGATGTAGAATATTTCACATGGCTTATAGTGAGAAATCATCACTACAAACTCGCAAGCTTCTTTATATCAATTTTAACACCCATATTTTGTGATGGCTCACAATATTGTTTCTGCACTTTGAAATCGTATTTTCACTGGTTGGGTTGTTTGTGTTGTTATAACTGTGTATTATTTCCCTTCTTGTTATTTTTGGAACCTCAGCTGATACAGGGCCTGTGCATTGGGCCACTCACCAAACGATTCAGTGACATGGCCCTCCTCAGAGCATCAGCTGTACTCCTAATTGTATCATTTACATTAATGGTAAGACAAGTGTTTCACCCTCGGCCTCAACTCTAGCTCTCTCTTAGCAGCTGGTTTTGTATGATTTTGATAAATACAGGACTCTAGCACCCAGCCACTGCAGCTTTCTTTACGAAAGGGTATGGCCCTATTTTGTGAAGGGTTCAGAGAATTTGCTTTTGTTACTGTACAGTTTTGGATTTCTTCTACAGTTCAGGATAGGTCTCTGTGAAAATGCCAAGGGATAAAGGTAAAGTTATAAGTGATAAATAAAGAAGGGGTAAAGTTACAATGTATGCACCTGTCAGCCTCATGCAGAAGAGAAGATAAGAACTGTTTTGTTCAAGTTTTGGCATCATTAAAAATTTATAGGTGAAACTAGCTGATGTTGTGAAGAAATCTATTAAATTAAGCACACATTGTAGAAGCAGTTTAATTGCGTTTATTTTAATTCTGGTAATAAAACCAACTCTTGCTCCAAAGTGCTCAGGCTTGGTCAGGAGAAACCTAGAGAGAACCCGATTGAAAATATTCCATTTCTCGATGATTGCTTTAACAGATCTTTGCTCAGAATGTCACTTATCTGGCTCTCATAATGCTTCCATTGACATGCGGTAACAGTGTGATTGGGATCATCCTCAACACTGTCATGACCAAGATAGTGTCAGCTGCTGATACAGGTGAGACACCCTACCAGACTTAATTTTGAAAACCCCCCTCAAAGCCACGATTTACTCCAGATCCATATTAGCCCATTTCCATCGAGACTGATGGAATCACACTCTTGATGTGCCATTGTGCGGTTGCTGGGTGTTTTTTTCCCCCGAGGTCCAAACTTACACAGAATGTCAATTTTAAGAAGTACATGTACATGCATAGCTGGATAAACTGTAGGACTATGTACATGTACAGTGTATGGTTTGACAGTGCTCTGAACAAGTAGGAATGTTTGAACATGTACTTGAAGATTGCCACAGGTACCCAAGAATGTACATGAAAAGACTCTGACTCAGTATGAAGATATAGAATTTGTGCTTTATCTTGTCCAAATAAATGTTTGCTCATTATTAAAGGCTTATATGTAAGTGCCCATGTCACATTATCTGGCTCATGTCACATTATCTGGCCCATGTCACATTATCTGGCTCATTCTAAATTCTGGAATATTGCAGTGTATTTGTCACACTTAGAAAGACCCCTTGACAGCAACACTTAAGGCACAGTATCAAACCACTTTCTTTCAGCAAAACTGATTCTATCCTCTTAAAAACAAAACTAGATGCTGGGTTGCTGTATGTGTTTATAAATTCAGGAAAGAATAACTATGGATTTCTAATAGATTTGCTGCATTGCCTGATAGTAAATTCTGCCTCTTACCATTCATCTTCAGGGACCATGCTGGGTCTCGGCAGTGCGGGAGGCTCACTGGTCAGCATCTTTGCTCCAACAATTGGTGGCATCCTGATGAAGCAGTGTGGCTTCTTCTCATTTGGTATTGTTGGGTTGGTTGCCAATGCCATACTGCTTGTAATTTTATGCCGTAATTAGCGCGGTGACACATTTCTCAAATCTTAACAACCCTTTGTGCTTGACTCCCAAGAAGTGCAAATCTCCTTGTAAATACCAGTTTGAGTTAAACTCAAGGTGTCATCGTTTGGCACACAGTCCCAACTCATTCTTCAAGGTAGGCTTTGTGGGTAAACACACGCTATGGACTGATACATAACACATAGCAAAAGTCCATTCTTTCAGATAAACCCTGCAAACAAGCGGTGCCCCCATCATTTTGATTGCACACCCTCGGCCAAAACACAGGGCCACTGGCTTGTGCACATTCACATGAAAATTGGTCGTGTTCGCAGCACCATACATATATACGTGTGAATATGCTTGATCCAGCGCATGCAAGGAGTGTGATGGGACTGAGGGACATTGTTGCTAAGTAACAAGTGCCCTCTGTTGTCCATGTGGGAAGTTGGGACATCAACAGTGCAGTTTGCTTAATTACAAGTACTTATTAGTACTGGTACATGTACTTCTTTCCAGTTTTTAATTTTTTTTTTTTTGGTCTGGTAAAGGGATTTTATACTGTTTATTTGGATTGAGATATATTGAAGTTTAACTTTGTAAATTGTAGTCTCAAATCCTCCAATTTCAGGATGATTTTACATACAGTACACCCTAGGGGGTTAGGTGTTAAAGACAGTTTTTAAATTCAGTGATACAAACAAGCATTGATTGGCCTTGAGAAAAAAGAAGCAATATATTACCATAGATTTATACATTTACTCTAGCTTACTGTGTGGCCATTTCAAAGTGCAGAGTTTCTTAGACGTGCCAGGAGACAGTGACTTTGTTAGTTTGACAAGGAGAAATGCATGCATACTCTTAATCTGAGCTGAAAGATAAGTCCTTGTTTGAGCAGTTGAAGTGGAAATTTTCTTTCAGTGGGATTTTTTTCATTCTGGAATTTGATTTGAAGTCATAACTTTGTTTATATCAGGCCAAAAAAATGCATTCCGACTTCTAACCAATTCTTTGGGTATACAGTATATATTACGTTGTGTTGGTGATCTGTGTACACGCACATGTGCTTGGATTTAGTATTTTTTATGAATTGAACGAATCCATGCTTAAACTGCAATGCAGAAATTGCAGAAAACTCTTGGTACTTATGTTTCTAAAAAAAGGAAGTGGTCACTGGATACAGTAATGGAAGCTTGAGACTTGCATTCAGCAAATCTACATGTACATGGTTTAGTGAGAATCGGTCAGAGTTTAAGCCCAATGCACTGAAACGTACCGGATCACGAGACTGCAGAGGTTGAAGTTGGTGCTTAAACAGGGATTAAAATTTCAGGTTGGGGCGGTGCTGGACACAAAGCCACAGTAAAAATGATCACTTATTTATTTGACCTAAGCAAAAATGAAACAGGCCTGTGTTGCAAATTAAAATTATAACACAAAAAAAAAACAAACAAACATACAGAAGAAATAAAGACACAGACAACGATATGAGGGTAATTAAACAAGCCTGAAAACACAGCAAAATAAGATCGTTAACGATTGGGAAACTGAGTGTATGGGGGAAGCATACAGGTGTGAGAATTACGACCAGTAAATACCAAGAACAGACAAGACAAAGTATTATTCCAGTCAGGGACACCTACATGTTGTGTACATGTATGAAAGTAGACCAAATTACTGTTTCCCGGAAGCAGGTTACCCCAGTTATCCCGATTATTAACAATGGTCTGGATCCTGATTGGAAGTATGTTAAAACATGACATTTTCCAGATTTCCTTTTTTTTTTTTTTTTTACATTTTTCGGTACGAAGCACACTAAATGGCATTGTTCACGATAGAAATCTGGTCAAGATATTGTATCTGTGGATTACATGGATTCACGATAATTGCCACAGTCATCTGAAAATTAAATGTAGCCCGTTTTCTTTCTTAAACTTCCCACATAATGAAAAAGTGCCTTGATTAGTGTCTTATACTGTATGTGTTAAGAACCAAAATCATACAGTCCATGGCGACCAAACATTATGAAAGAGGGAATCCTGGCACGCAAAAGCTGAAAGTATGCCGGAAATATTGGTTTCCTTTTGGCCGTAAGAACGATATTTATTTTGTCTTTCACATTTCTTATTTATGTATAATTTAGATTTTTACAGAGAAAATGTATCCATTATATGGTTTGGCAAATTAACTGCTTCCAGTAGTTTGGGTAAGAACATTGGATGGTGACTTCCAGCTTGCTTCTATTGTTGACATGTTCATGTTTTATTATAAAAGAAGAGTTGTAGAAAATTGATCTGAATGCTTGCTGTTGTACGCACAAGTCAAAATTGCTTTGTAAAGCTTAATAAATTCATAATTTAAAATTAAAAGATGTATTTTCTTAGTCTTTACATGTATTTTACACAATCATGATTCTAAATACATATAAATTAAATATACTCTACTTTCTTGTTGATCATCACAGAGAAATTACTTTCAATCATGAATGATAGAACTGACAAAATTTTCTTCAGTTAGCATAAGGCTTGAATTTCATTTTATTGTTACAAGTAACCTGTGGCAAATGTACCCCAGCCTCTGATTCCTACTTATCACACATTCTGTTCATTCACTCTGGTTCATTTCCTCTTTTTTTTTTGCTTTTTTTAAACACAATTTTAATTGGGCACCTTCCATTTTCTGCTTTTCATACAATTATGAGCAAAGACAAAGGACAGCTAAAATACAGTGGGGGAAATTAAGCCGCATGCTCACAAGCACAACTGTGCTACTATCCCGGAGTTCTGAGAGGATGAGTTGTGGTTGAGTGAGTTACAAGTCATCAAAAGTTGGGTACTCAGGTGGACAATTACCACGTGCTCCTGTCCAATGCTGCCCTGCACTTTGAAGGTGCGTGCGTCGTATGTGAGTGCGCTGCATGTAACACATACAGGTTAATCGCAGCTGTGATTGGTTGAAAGACAATGGGGTGGGATTTAATGGATTGGTCTACTCTGTGCGAGAATCTTCATGGTAATGGTCCACTTGATGATCCTGTGGCTCAACTTGCACTGAATGACTTGTGATTGGCTTACAAAGACTTGACAGCAACTGCTTCAAAGGGCAAAGTCTGGTCAAAAAGCTGAAACTTGTACAATCCAAAAGGTCACGGGCACTGACAGCAGAAAGGGGGGGGGAGAGAAAGTAAAGTAGCCCCCACTTTTTTTTTTGACTGGGGGGACTTGGTCCCCCATCCACTTTTGGTAGGTACATACACATGTAATAGGGTTAGGCTTAATGGATTGGTTTATTAATGGCTGATGCCCATGTTCTCATTACTGGCCTCTACAACTAGCAAAACGTAAGCTTGCATACATGTATATGTATGTATAGCACCTAGCTCTACTGAGTGTAGCATTTATTTCCTCTGTTTTGATTTTGGACGGATCATCATCATACTAACACTCAATGATATTAGCTTCCCTAAATGCCAATGTCAAACGGTCAGAAATATCATTGAAGTCCCAACCTTTTGATATTGGCATTTAGGGAAGCCAGTAGGTGGTGATACAGGTATTTTTTGGTGAGTCTTTGGAATTTTTGAGGACCGTTTTCACCTTACTATTATGTAATATCATGGAGCGTCAGTATGACGATCCCGTCCAAAACTTAAAAAGAGGACTACTGATGCTCCACTCAGTTGAGCTACATACATGTATAACTCCCTAAAATTGACAGTTACTGATATGCAACGCTGTTGACTACAATTGAATTTATAACTTACAGATGTAATCAAACTTCAAGTTTTCATTTTCTGTGCATGTCATTTCAGTATCTGCAATTTCTAATATACAGTGTACATGGTGTATGGACAAATTTTCATATCATTGTACAGATTTCAAATACACGGAGGAGTTGCATGGCACATGTATATTGGCAATTTAAAATCCGAAAACCCGACTTGAATACACCAGGGAGTTTTGGATTCCCCCCCAAAAAACCACCAAAGTCATTTACTGGTAGGAACAAACTATTTGAGCGAGTCCTGTAGGTAGGGCTATGTTGATCACCGTTGATAGGGCAGATCTCACACACTTCAGACATGCGCCATTTTGAGCATGCACTGTTGGAATACCGACTGGTTCATTTCAGTAGTGACCATTCCTACATGTACATGCACATTTACTTCTCTGCAACTTCAAGGAACAATGGATTTTACAAAACACCATTAAAAATCACATGCAAAATAAAAATTCAAATAGTAAAAAAATTTTGCTTTTTTACTCAAACAGACATGTACATGTACAATACAGTACAGTGAACATCCATGTACATCATTTTAATTCTTCATTTTGTCTCAACCAGAAGTAAATTCCCAGAAAATTGTAAATTCATGTGCACACCCCCCCCCGTACCGGCATATATACACCTGTATGTTTACAGGTACAATGTACTGACCTGAACACTAACAAAAAAAATTGTCTCGGGCAGTGCACCTTTTACAGAAAAACAGTCACCTATTGAAAAATATAACAAGGATTTGACCAACATATTGGACATCTGTGGGCTGTGTCTCCATATTTTAGGAAACCCGAGGGACACCAAATACACGCAGACACCAACATGACCAAGCTCTATCAAAACACTTCTTTCAAGATGTAGGCGCATGACAAACGATGCCCATTTTAAACACCCCTGATTGTGACCTACATGTACATGTATTTTCCGATGACAAAATGCTAGCATGGGCCTGCAGATTTCTGATCGTTTCAAGGTTTTTTGCGCAGGGTTATTCTGCACAGCTATAATGGCTTGTTTTTCTGTTTGCTGCCTGTATATCATGAACTACATGTACTGCTCAAATGAAACATTTGGACAAAACCTCACGACAGTATGCAAGCTTGCAATGAATACATGTACGGTGCAGTACATGTACATATAACGTGTACATGTACATGTAGCTCATTTATGTCATTTGAATTGGCACTTTGGTATACTGAGTGAAAACCAACACTTTTTATGCTCCTATCTCCAGAAACTATACAAAAATACACCTCGTCAGCTGAGATTTATTTTCGAGAAAGAAAACCCCATTTACACCTTTGTTCTCTCTTCCTGTTTAATAAGATAAAATCTCTTGCATTAAAATGAACCAACATTTCACAGAAATGCTTAACCTGGCTGAATCTTAAAACTATGTGTACATGTACATGTATTTGTACACGTACATGTACACTGGTCATTCCATGAGGTTGGGGCACAATGTGTGATTGTGCATATGTACATGTAGGTTCCGTACTGTATACATGTATTTCCCTGCATGTGGATTCCAAATTGACAGTTATACTGTACATTGTACATGTACATACACTGTACTTCTTCCAAGGTTGAATACAGAGGTCAGGAGGTGTGTGTATTTTTCAAGAGTAAATGACCTGCATGTACTCTACAGGTCAGGACAGGTGGTAACAGTTACGATGTAACCAGGACACAGTCAAAAATTGTGCCCCAGCCTCATAGAATGACCCACATGTAACCTGTGGTGATCAGTGTTCTGATGAGTTTCTGATTGTGGACAGCAGAAGCGAAATAATGGGAATGTATTTTGTTACATTGTTTTATCTACAGTCAAGGTCAAACTCTATACCCTGGTACATTTTTACCTGCCAATGTTGAAAGATAGAAACAGGAACACCCATTTTAGGAGCAGTGGTGCAAGAGAAACTTTTCACACATACACCTACATGAGTACATGTACATGTATACAAATTTTTCTGTGTGACAACTGCCATTTTGACATAGCTACATTGTAATAGCATTTTCTTCTTACTGCAAAGAGCACCTCTTTTTTGCAAAGAACACCCTCTTTTACGTGTACCAGAGCTTTTTAATTTTTTTGCCTTTTTATGCAAATCATAACCTTCCATTTTCCCGACATTTGGGAACTAAAAAATGGGAGCAGTTCTGATTAAATCAAGAGAGTTGGCATACTATGTATGACACACCATCAAATTACCATGACCATTGTGGATTTGATTCAAATGGAAGAAAAATGATTACCATGTAGACCTTTCAAGTTTCAGCCGCCCAATTACTCGGTCATTTGCAGCAGCTTTTTGACTTGCTCATTTGTGGGCTTTGATCGTCATCTGCTTCCACATGCACAATCCCTCTGCTCTGCTGGCTGGCTTTCCGCTGAATACTCGTTCCGTCTTTCGTCACAGGGAGGAGCGTTGAGAAAATAAACTCAAACACCTTGTCGACATTTTCACCAGTAAGTGAACTGGTCTCAAAGTAGGGCTTCGGTAAGCCCGCCTCTGCGGCATCTCTGTATCTTGGCTCATTCACTTGCACAGCAAATTTCTCTGCTTGCTGACGGTCAACACGAGCCTTGTCATTTGTAAGGTCCAATTTCATTCCCGTCAGGCACAGAAGACAGTCTTCCTTCGCCGCGTCTAGCAGTGGCAGGTAGCGCTCAGACAGAAGGTCAAACGAGCGTTGATTGGTTAAGTCAAAGGCAACAATGGCAGCTGAGGCATCACGACAGTAGAAGGAACTCAGACCGGAAAATCTCTCCTCTCCAGCAGTATCCTAGTAAAATCAGCGACAACGCTTGAGATCATTGATTTCTACTGAACAATACCCATAAATTAAAAGTTTCCCATTCTCAAATGGATGGGGTGTAGATGTTAGCATTCACCATCCTTTACTGAAATTTGCTCAAATAGTGAAAGGGCCATTGACCCGTTATACATGTATGTAATGTAAATGTACATACATGTACATGTACAGTGTACATGTACATACATGTATGAACATGTACAATATGCATATGAAAACTTGATGGCCCAGTTTCATCAGTACACTGTATTGTTAAACAATGAGTCACTCTGACATTCTTTATGACTGGACATTTATTTATTTTTGTCTGTTTTACAGTTTCAGGTACTCTATTGACAAAACAAAAAGACTTAATTGGTATTTTCCCTGACTTCACGTAACAGGAAGTTTGAGAATCATGGTTTAACACTTTCAACTAAGTAACTCCTTCCTCTATTTCTCCGCTACATGTACATGTACATGGTACCTACATGTACATGTACAGTATTCTACGAACAAGCATGGCTATATTTACAGGGTGTCCCAGAAAAAAACCAAACACTGCGATATGATTATAATGTATAAAGATTTCCAAAAAGTAGAAGCAGTATTCTTTCTAATAATACCTGGATGGTATCCCTCCTGTCATGCATGACTGAACACCATTGTCTTGAAACTAGGGCATCCGAACTCAGTTGTAACACTTTGGATAAACCAGTAAATGAGGTTGTCCTCTGTCATGCTTGTCGTGGTTGAAAGTGACAACAAAATGTCCTGTTAATGAGGGAAGATTGCCTTTGTCACTTTCAAGTTATGCAATAATCTGGTTTAAATGTGTTGACTTGCCCCGAGGTAGGCCAGTGCAGTGTTGGAAAGTGTTTGAAGCAGGACAGCAAGTCTGCAACATGGTGCAACTTACCAAAGAGCAAAGAGTGTTTGTCGTGACGAAATTTCTGGAAAACAAGAGCTTTCAGGTCACCTGAGCTGCATTTAAGGAAGCCTTCCATGATAGGGATCCACCAGCAAAGTCGACCATCTGGGAAAATGTGCGCAAATACCGAGAACATGGGACAACCCTTAATTTGAATAAGGGTCATTCGGGAAGGAGGCACACAGCGCGAACTACTGAAAACATTGCTGCAGTTCGACAACAACTTGTCGAACAGCCAAGGGGATCCAGTTGCTGGAGGAAGGGACTTGGACTGTCCATTCTTTATTTAACCGCATAATGCAGTTAAACCTGCAGTTCCATCCCTACTGAATGCACATCCGCCACCAACTTTTGTGTGGAGACCTCAGGAGGAGACGGGAGTTGGCTCAATGGCTTCTGGAACACATCCAAAGTGTTACAACTGAGTTCGGATGCCCCATTTTCAAGACGATGGTATTCAGTCATGCATGACAGGAGGGATACCATCAAGGTATCATTAGAAAGAATTCTGCTTCTCCTTTCCGGAGATCCTCACACATTATAATCGTATCTCATGGTTTGGGCATATTAACCCCTTTCCTCAGGTTTTTTTTTTTTCTGGAACACCCTGTATAAACATGTACACTCATGTGCACACCAGAGCTTACTGTACTGTACATACACTGTGCATGTACATGTTCAGTACCCATCAGACTGGCAATGGCAGAGTTTCAGCCAACAGAATCAAACAGGCACAATCTGCACTTTGGTTTTTCTAAGCTCAATGATCAAAGTTGACCTTTGCTCTTTCCAACGATTCATGAATACATGTACATACACACAAGAACACATACTGTACATGTACATGCATGTAAGTGTACTCTTGAAAGGTACTCACCCATATAGCTATGTTGTAATCATGCCACTGCTTGAGAAAGAAGCATGCACCCACAGTCTGAAGAATTTCAAAAAAAGTGTCTGATTATATCATCGGAAACCAATACTTGAAGAGATACAGCTCAAAGAAAAGCCTAAGGGGTCTTTTCCATACTACATGAATTCGTTAACAATAAGTGAACATTTTTGGATATAGAAAAGGGTGAGCCGGTACAAAGAACAGGTACATACATGTACAAGTATATACTGCACATTTGAGTTAATTCAATACCCCTGAGCCCAACTGATGTACATTGTAAATACAAGTATACATGTACATGTATGTGACATGTGTACCATAACACTCAGAGCTTACATGTACATACATGTACATTGTACATATACATGTACATGTCATTGTAGCACGAGATAGTTTGATAGTTTGCCTTCATACGGAATTCTAAAAAGCAGCTCCCACTGAATTCAAAGTTGACATGTTGTACTCCTTGTTAAGCTTGATAAATGATATGCATCACAAGAATGAGTATGGTGCCACTGTAGTAATTTGATGTCTTCTCGATGACTGTCACTCTAAGTCATATGCATTACATTAAGGCTCATCTAACCTTTAATCACACACAAATTTTACAGGAATATATGTTGTACAGTATTTGAAAGCTTACCCCCAAGTTTTCAGAGAATCTTCTCTCCATGTACCTTCGGATGAAGGTGGTTTTACCAACAAATGCATCACCAATGATGACCACTTTTACATCACTGAAACAAACAAAATCATCAGCCTACATGTATTATACATGTACAAAAACCAATAATGGGGCAATGCTTTCCAATAATGCTGTGTTTTGGGTGGCAATATGGTTTGGTTTCAGACTGCGAGTCTTAAAGCAGGAAAAACAAATGTGGAACACAATCAGGCCAACTTTATTTACCTGCTTTTCAGCAGACAAACCTCTCAAAATGTATGAACATGATGAAGGGCTTGTCATTTTAATAACAAGGACTTCACAGAGAGCAACGTTAGGCCTATGAAAATAAGAGGGCAGTAGATATTTACATGTATATGATTCACAGTCCTGATACCCGTACACTTTGGCAACGTTTGGCTGTTGTGCCAATACAGCAACTGAATATGTTTTAGATACACATACATGTACCATAATTAGAAATCTAACTCTACGTTAGTAGTTACAATGGCAAATCTCTGTCTGGTTTCACGCTTACATGTACATTGGCATTGTGAATTAACAGTCATAAGATACATGTACATGTGGAAATCAGACTAGTGTAATTTGGGACTGTTTGCCTTAGACAGTACCCTTAAATATCGCCACAAATCATAAAAGCAATATCAAGCAATGTATCATAGGCAATAATTTAAAACAATAAAAGGATAATCATGCAACTTTAGAGGAATGGGAACTACATGTAAAAAAAGAGAGAGAGAAAACAAATACACCCGTTGGGGATCTTAACTATGGGTCCCTGAGTCTTGAGCTGCACATGTACATCACAACCATGACAGCTCCATGTACATGTACATGTACTGTACACATAAATGTACAATGAATGTGTACTTTGGACAAACGCTCACTTAGTCTCTTACATGTATAAGGTTGAAGATGGTACATGTACATGTACATGTAATTATTTTGTAACTCTTATATGCTAGCATTTTAAATAATAAATTTAACAGTAGGCCTTCATGTACATGTAGATGTACGCTCAATGAAACCTGACTGATGATGGAGTCATAAATTAAAATGCAAATTAGTTGGGATGATCTCAACTAATGCAAGGATGGTCCTAACTACAGTACTGTAGTTGGGTGGGCAACTACAACTGTACACTGCAAAGTTTGAGAGCATGAACAACTTTCAAGTCGTATTTGTACAAGTTGTAGAAAAAAAAGGTTTAGGGTATCAGTGGCTATACCATGTATACATGTACATAGCATGTACATGCTATAAGCCTTGTTGCAAATACTGCATGGGTGATTTGGTACAATGGTAGAAAGGCATTGTGGGAAGGAAAAATGGGTCAATGTTTGCTCCTTTTTCCTTCCCACATTGCCTTTCTACCATTGTGTAATATCACCTACATGTATGCAGTATTTGTGATAAAGCTTATTGCCTAGACCTACATGTACATGCCTAGATGATGCCAGGTGCCTAGGCCTACGTGCCTAGATGCCAGGTGCTTAGGCCTACATGCCTACATGTAGATGACGCCAGGTGCCTAGGCCTACACGTACATGTAGGTGATGCCAGGTGCCTAGGCCTACATGTAAATGATGCCAGGTGCCTAGGCCTACATGTACATGTAGGTGATGCCAGGTGCCTAGGCCTACATGTACATGTAGGTGATGCCAAGTGCCTAGGCCTACATGTACATGTAGGTGATGCCAGGTGCCTAGGCCTACATGCCTACATGTAGATGATGCCAGGTGCCAAGGCCAACATGCCTAGATGATGCCAGGTGCCTAGGCCTACATGCATAGATGATGCCAGGTACCTGGGTACATTGAGGAAGGACACAGAAGGAGTTTGAACTGCCTGGGCTTTAACATCTGGCCAATTACTGCTTCCTTGCATGCCTGGTACATGTATGTCCGTAGCCAGAGCGCAGCGAAAGCTTGCTACGTACCATCTGTTTCACAACTACGAAACCCCTTTGTACCCCATGATCGCCGCTACAATTTGTCGCTGGTAATCTATATCCTTAAAACTTTGAGGTATAGGAGAATGAATATTCATGCATTTGTTGGTGCTTGATATGATCTCACGACAACACAAAATTTAATGCTTGCGCAGTTGCTTGCATAATGCTGTGTGCCCTAAATCTATGTGTACATGTATACGTGCAGTCATTGCCCTTAATGAGCGCTTTCTTCTTTCTACATGTAAATAGCCTGGTTGTTCGCAAGATTTTGTGTTCTGTTTCAATCATTTTTATCATGGCATTTGCACAAAAGAGTATTTTGTGAGATTTCACGATCAGTCCCTGCACTCCCTGTGATGAAATAGCACATTTTGTTACTTTGAACTTAGCTTTCCAGTAAAGTCATCATGTTGTTGGCCAGTCTTAGCCTTTTTACCAAGTCTTTGAACACTGATGTATTGGAGAGAGGAGAAAAAAATTACAAACTCTGCATGGGTAATGGAACAGTGTATCAAAATTTAAAAGTTTATTTATGATGGCAACAGTACTCAGTAGGTCGAATCAGGGATATTTCTCTCTTGATTTCCTGGTCACAGCAATAATTTGTATTTAACTGCAAGCAAGAATATTACTGGCCCGGCTTGTCCGGCTAAGATGCAGGCAGTGATCAGGCATTTTTGGAATGTTTCCTATGACTCGTCTGACTTGGTGGCAACCACCATTGAACACTTTGGAGTGCCACTGCCAGAGTTGCAAGTTGCAACTCCTTCTGTCATGTCTGTGTCCTTCCTCTAAGCTGGGTACAGGTGAATTAGGCCTAACATTATGTTGGGGGTGAGCTCCTTGATCTAACAGTAACAGTAAGCATGGTTGGTCTGGGAGAATGTTGAGAATTTTTTGGGCAGACGCCTTAGTCGGGGCGTAACAGCGACCTTACTCGACTTAAGTTTATGACCTACATTTACATGTACCTGCCTGCCTCCCACAACTTGGGACACACACACACACAGCAAAGAAACAGGACAAACGGAAAAACTTACGCTCTTTTTTTCTCCGGCTGAGAAGACATTCCTATGGACAAATCAGTCCCCCGTGGACCATGACAACCGAAAACACTATATCCTCATGTCTGCGACCATTCATAGTATACATGTACAAATGTACCTAAATTTCATGAAACTTTGGTCAACCTTAACCGACATCACCAATGGTTCACCCAAAACATGTGTAGAGACCTAGACCTCGTACCCCCCCTGCGTGTACATTATGAGCATGCGCGTACATATTCCAATGACGTCATATTAAGTGGTTAAAGGTCATTCGTACCCTGGGGTTGTTCCATGCTGGTGAGCTGCACATACCGGTATCGCACCGATGTGAAGTTAGTTCCGCGTTCCTCGTTTGACGTTCGATTATTTCTCCATGGTTGAACAAGTAACTGTTCCATCATATTCGAACGTTGAATGAGTAACCGTTTGACATTCAGGGTGCATACGCCTAAGAATAGTATGGTGCGGCAAAGGGACAAACTTAAAAAAAAACTGCACCGCGAACGTCCACTTCCAATTCCATTCACATGTACGCAAATTACATTGTACGTGCCTTTTCACAATAATGTACTGTATAAACAAACAACTGTCTCCCTCAAAGGGAACCTTGGGCGTAGGGTTCGTCTGGGCCAAACGGGTAACCGGTCAAAGAAGCCTGAGGTAGGCGATTGTATGTTTTGTTTTGGCACTGTAAATATTAGACGAGAAACTTCAGGTTAATGCTACGTTCTCCCTGTTTTCACCGAACTGCTCAACTCAAACGATCTCATCAGTCACGGCAGACGCGCCAGCCATCAACGTCCTTTTTTGGGTGCCTTTCTTTACACTGTAGCGACCCCTTTGCCTGCATTTCAACCGGGCAAAGGCAGTTTTCCACGGTCAAAAGGGCTTTGAAGAAAGTCGTGTCTCTTCGCTGGACTTCTTCGCTTGCAAACCAGAGTGGACAAGTGAATGCCTAACACTACACTGAATTTCTCAAACCAAAATAAAATACCCGAACCCCATGCCCCGCCTGGAGATTACATCGAATCTGATGTCATTGTTCTCAATCGGAGACGACTCCACATCTAAAACACGGGATTGGGTGTTTTATTTCGATGGCAGAAAAGTCTAGTGTGAGGCATTCATTTTTCCACTGTAGTTTCCAAGTGGAGAAGTCTACCACCGAGACAAGACTTTCATCACAGCTGTTTTCACTATGCGAATGTCTGCCTTAAGTTTACCCTGGTTGAAATGGACGCAACGGAGTCTCTAATGTGCAGATAAGCACAGTAAAATATTTATACTCAGTCGTGAGATTGGTGTAAGGAAAACGAGAGTATCCTGACCGAAAAGTCGAGTCAGCACTTACTGGTCGTTCTTTTAATAACCACACATCTTCTCGGAGACTTAGTCCATGCTGTACCCGCCAGCCTATTGTACTATACATCTCATGACTTCACCATGCAAAGCTTCAAATCAACATATATTGGAAGTTTGTTTTTTGTCCCTGTTGCACTCCATAGCCATTTTATTCAACGTTCGAATATGGAACAGTTACTTGTTCAACATTGAATGTCGAACGTCAAAGTAACGAGGAACAAGAAACCAACTTCACACCGCCAGGTATCGCTGCTAATAATAATCAAATCAATTAGCTGCGAAAGGACATTCTTTTAAATTGTGCATGGATATCAGATAAACATGATTTTGAAACTTTCAAATAAATAAATAGCTAGATAAGTGAGAATAAAAATTATTTTGATTCATCGTTTGCTCGTTCGTATAGAAAAACTGAGGCTCTGGAATCAGTAGGGCCTAACTTAAATGCGCACCAACATGGAGGTAGAATCACAGTGAAGGGCATGAATATACGTGAATATACAATAGTATATTAGTAGCTCTAAACATCTGGATACATAACTGAAGTGTACTGACGGACTGCGAACAAAGAGCCAGTTCAGTATTCTGACAGCTCATGCTCACGTCCGAAGTCATTCCGACGCGCGTGCGAGGCCCGCCCTACCAGCGCGTCCCTATACCCGAATGACCTTGATTTCTTGAAATACAGATAAGGCTCATTCTGATTGATTCATTACCGGACTGCACAACATCAGTAGATTTAATGAAACGTTCTCAGTATTTCACCACCAACAGGAGTATTTCGTATTAAGGAATTAAAGTAGATATACATGTACAGCCATTCACTGCAATTATAACCTAACAGTATACATTTCAATTTTCCTTTCAGTGCACATTGCTCAATCTCGTTAATCAAAACAAAGACATTATTCGCTACCATCAGCATATTGACAAGCGGATCTGTACAGTCTCCAAAAAAATCTCAGAGCCGTTATTCTTTATGTACACTAATGAAATTATCTGCAAGTCCACCCTAAGGCTATTCTACACATTATGTTCCTTTTAAAATTTGACTTTAAAACAACATTAACCGTTCATACCCACTTTCTTCCTTGCATCGTTACATCATTAAGTAAGATGCTCAGTAAGTTAGGCATACGTAAACTTTATCGTTCAAGTTCGGACTAAATTGGAGTTTAGCATAAGAACAATTTATTGTTTTTTTTAAATAATTTCAAATTAAACTCTAAAAATAATGACTGTCACATGTTCGTTTATAACAGTTTTTCTAAATATGATGCGCCTTTTCTGACCGTAATGGTAGTTGTGTACATCATGTGCTATAAGAAATGTCCGCCTAGGCCTGTAACTCAATCACAGTTTGTATAGATCTGTAAATACAGGATCCAATGTAGTTAATTGAAGTTGAAAAAGTTAGATATCAAAGCTATCAAAAACTAAAAATCAGTTATAATCCATAAGCCAACCATAACAATTATTTGACAATCCATAATCCCTTTAATTTCAACATCTCTGCACATGTAATGCTGAACTCGGTATCTTTTATTCCAATTTCATTTAGACTTCCTGAATGTACCTAAAAAATGCAACTCCTTCCTGGGTTTCGGAAACGGACGTGTCGATCTTAGTACCAGGAGTGTTAGACGTGCTGGATTCAGAAGCGGAGCTTGAGACTAAGGCAACATCATAAGACCTGCTGGGATGCAGCTCGGGCATGCTACAGTCCCGTCCACAGCAGAGGCGCTTCATATACGGTGCAATGCCAGTGCGAACCTCCTCCCGTCGAACACAGAACATGATAAACACAGCCACCCCCTACAAGTAGGTAAAAAAAACCCAGTTTTTGAGCAATGTGTTGTCCTATGCTTGAAGAGATCAAACAGGTTGAGTGTAAGCATTTAACCTTTCTAATGTACCTGAAAGGAGTTGGCCAGACAGAAGATGAGCTGGAAGGCGAATGCTGCTTCGTTAATAGCCAAGAACCCAAAACACCACGTCAAACCCAAGAGGACAGAGATACCAGCGGCATTCTGGAGGCGTTTGGAGATCTGCTGGGAGCCTGATGCCTCTTTGACCGTCAGGAGACTGCGCATGACCAATACGAAGGTGACGATGTTATGGATGAGGATGAGGCCGATGGGAGTAAGGAGACCAATGTACAGCACCAGACCAGGTCGCAGGAAACAGCTGTCACAATATACAATGAGAAATTATGTTCAACTTCTTTCATCCTTACACAGGTAACATCTCTAACATTAATGGAATCATACTTACTAGTGCATAGCGCCGTAGTGATTGGTAGCTGTAGCCAGGGTGATTGTCAGAACAATCAGTGGAGATCCTGAGGAAAAGCCATTGGAAAAACGTGTTCAATATCTGACAACTTCAATTAGGCGCGAAAAATGTTTTCTATTTTGGCGATTCAAAAATAAAAGTAAAACAAAACTCACCCCAAGCAATGACGCAAGCCTTGAGCATGTACCAAGGCCTGTCTTCTGGGAACACCTTCACCGTACTGATATACATGTTCCTGGCTTCAACAGCCATCCACATCATAGTGGATAGAGTCAAGTAGTGGAGTAAAGCGGCCACAAACACACAACCACCTCCAGAGCCCTTTGGATTCAAGAAGTTGAAGTGTCAACCTTATTTTTCGACTCTTTCATGAATCTCATCTTTAACTCCCTCTTCAATGTCGTTTCTAAAACCACTTTGAGACCTTTGTTTACTAGACTTTGGGTATAAGCCACCTCATCTGTTTGGCTTTATATAAATAATGCACGCAGTTTCGTGTATCTGTAGTAAGAATTTTGCGCATTCCACGCCAATAATGTTCAACTGAGATATATAGGATCTAGTTGGTGTAAGAAGCCAAGCCTGTTTATGCATAGCTGAGGTAAGAGAAAGGCCCTCTGCGCAAACTCCAAGAAATGTGAATGTAAATCAATAGGTGTTCACGTTATACCTTTGCATTGTCGACGCCGGCAAGGAATACGATGTACAGCATTAGCAGGGAGAAGCAGAAATGTATGAAGATTTGACGAGACTTTCCATTTCGCAGCTTGCTGTAAGGGGAATTATAAACACAATATACAGCCAACCCTTGATGGACCCATGAGAAGAGGCATAGCCACTTTTCTATGTAAAAACACATTGCTTTAATTTCCCTCGTTCCACCTGTGAAAGTTTCATACGTGTATCATGAAGACTAAATTCACTTGAAGAAACACCGCAGCTATTGATAGCGCGAGGAAGTGTTAGCACCAATTAGACTTGTCATACCGGATGGAGAGATATGTAGTTAACGTGATCACCAGAGCTATGATCGACAACACACAGCCAACCTGACTGATGATGTCAAGTGTTCGTCTGATAGAAGCATCCCAAAGTTGACCTTTGACATTCTGAAATAATAACGATGATTAATTTTTATACAGGCAAAGAATCCATTCAAGAATTCTTCTGTAATAATGCGTTGTCTTTATGCTGCTCTCTTTGTCCAAATTTACTCACTACCAAGATGGCAAAATTGGTAGCGTGGCTGCAATGGCAGGAGATTCTTTCGCTGGTTGACACTGCGAGCGTGCATCCAGCCGTCGACCAATCACCAACTCCATCCTCCAGGCCAAAATCCCACGAGACACACCGGGTAGATTTGATGTCCAATTCCGCAGAAGCTGAGCTGATGGGTGTCTGGTGGAAGTAATGATGAAATAATGATTAACAGGAATTTGAAAAAAGTGCTGCCTGTTACAACTGCTAATAAGGAGCATAGTCTGGACTGGAGGAAAGCCTAAAGTTGGACATTGAATCACTGCTTGGGCCAGTGATGTGACATCCACGTTAGAAAAGTAGTCAAATATTACCTTATTTTCGTAAATGTTCATTTCTACACTAGTGCCAAACAAACCTTTTGGTAAATTGGTATTTTTTACACAATGGTTAACAGGAGAAAATCTTTAAAAAAGCAGCTGTTTAAGCCATTACAGTGATTTAACAGGATTAACTTACCCGGAACTTGATGACAAGCGGTTCAATAAGATTGTCAAGTTCAACATTTTCAACAGTCAGGGAGACGACAGATCCAGCTACCTTACGAGTTGAGTTATTCTGTTCTCTGTACTTTCTGATTGAAGCAGATTGGAACAAGGTGTCATCGGCGTAAATCAGGAAACTTGCTTGCAGTTGGGAGGTATTACCTGTGCAGCAATACAAAATAGTGTTTCCACAAAAACTTTGCCAACCCTCGTAAAACGCTGAATTTTTAGCCCCTGAAAGGAACAAGATAAGCTCAGAAAAAGCATCGATGATGCCTCACATCATATGCAAGGGTACATTTACTACAAAGCGCCCTTTCATGTTCGTCCAGTGTAACCAATAAACATGTACTCATACCAACAGTAGGTTTTGTTGAGTTTGCAATGTTTCCTGGTTAAAAAAACCGACGCCACCACATCGATATCCGTCGGTATCTCGTTGGTATTGAAAAAGTCTCGACTTCAGCGCCAACGAGCGATTCATCTTGTGGTGTCTCGACTTGTCCGGGCCGACGTACGGACACGAAGCTGAATCCACCGCTGGCCTTCTCGGGGTCCAGACTGACCGCCTCGACGTTGACAGTGTCCTGCCGTATGCTGACATGACCTTCCTGTTGAAGAGTCAAGGAGACCTGAGTCTGTACAGACTGGACGATGGATGAAGTGCTGCTGCTAGCATTAGAGACGGTTGACGTGTCTGCTTTTAAGATGATGTTGTTCACGGTTTCTAGTACTGCCTCGGTTACCTAGGTGACAGAACAGAGGTTATGGGTATTAAGCTAACAACTCGTTCATCATGTATTTATATAAAGTGGAAAACGTGCTTTCAAATTCACAGAGTAACATTTGAAGATTGGTTTCAAGAAGCTTCAATATACCTCGACATCCCCCGAGCCCGTCTCAGCAATTTTCATCAAAACCTGTGAAATAACATACAACCCCTCCGCAGAGAAAGGCGTCGCCGATGAATGGTTGGAAAGAAACTTCGCCACCAGAGCAACATTACTACCGCTGATGTTAACCTAGTATCAACAACACAAAATAACTTGTGGTACTATTCCACAGTCTTGCAAAGATTTGATCTTTCTTGTTTAATATTATAGCTATTGAGAGAATCTCTGCAATTAACCTCTGGGTCTGACGGCCAATTCCCTGACAGTTTCAAGCATGCATGTCTACAATGTCTACCTTTGCTATATCATGGACACTGACCGCATCCCCACAGTCTCGTGGTTCGGGTTCTCCCCACTGGAGATACACAGGAGGTTCTATCACTGAGCAATTCCTAACAGCGAGTGGCAGGCCGACTTGAAGGAGGAAAAACAAACAGACAAACATAATTTCGTACAATACTGATATCCAAGGAAAAGAGTCTACTGCTTTGAGGCAAGAGGCTTGTGATATTCTATGTAAGAGCTACAGTTGGTATACCATTTGTTGTCGTTATTGGACATCTTTCTATTGACTCTGCAATAAATCCTTCCAAAGTTTCAGGCCACGACAGACCGTCAGCGGTGGTTGTAGAGGCGCAGCGTCCTAAAAATTAATTACAAAATTATCAGCTTCTTGAAATCGTTGTCTTTAATGTTGATATTTTCATTCTGAACAGCAGTGTTATTTGATGAGCGTTTTAATTTGAGTGTGTGACCCTTTTCTCATAGTTTCCTTTAGAAAATCAATTCTTCATGTTATTATTTGAAATCAGGCTGCTCTTCCCATACTATGGACAAATCCTGAAATAAGTATCATATTTACCTATGACAGAGACGTAAAACTGACACTGAACTCCAGTTTCTTGAATACAGTAGCTAACTGATGTTTCTCCTACGTGAAAAACATCTCTTGCCAGGTACTCAGAGTGAACGTGCACTATTCCCTCCCCCGTTTCATTTCCTAACGGGTTATCGTCGGCAAAGGAGTAAAGGACGTCCTTCCGAGAGCCCCTGAAGAAAATGGTGGGTGTCTCCAAGGAAACATTGGTTGAGGTGCTGCCTGGCTGAGCAACGGTTGTGACATTTTCTGGACAGTCCAGCCCAACTCCTGGAGGACAAAACACGAGAAACACAATTAAAGAAAAGTTGAATCAGCGAATCGTTTTTCTGTTCTTTCACTGGACAGTGGCACCGATGGCGATACTGTGCATGACGCACAGCAGCTAATTGATTCCTATTATGACATCTTGACGGGCTCACAAGACGACATCGATAAGAAGGCAACGAGTCCGACCTCTGAACCCATAACCTTTCAGCAGCAACTCGATCAGTACAGAAAAGAACGAGGAGAACGGTATATGAATCAGGCACCAGCTATCAAACGGAAGACTTATGCCGATACCTTGATCATCGACGACTCCATGGTTAAACACATAAAGGGTCACTGATTGACGCGCACCTAGCAAGTAAAATGTTCGTCTAAACCAGGCGCCAAGATTGACAACGTCTACCCTTATGCTATGACTCAAATAAAGCAGCATCAGCCAACCCAGATCATTTTACACATTGGAATCAACAACACCAAGATATTGCCGATGACATACATGATAAGATCATTTCACTGGCAGAAGCCATAAAAGAGACATCTCACGTGGAAAGTATAGCACTGTCGGGTATCATACATCGCCACAGAGAAACTGCTGCCGAGAAAGTAAAAATTAACAAGTCCAACGGGCTACTTACAGGAAGCTGCCAAGCAACATGGATGGGGGTTTATCGATAACGCTAACGTAAACTATAGACATTTGTGCTCTGATGGAGTCCACCTTAACCGCTCTGGTCAGGCTACTCTTTCTACAAACAATCATCTCTTTCCTGCACCCGCGACAATCTATGCAGAGGAAACACCAGCAAAATTTCCCAAGATCTGACGATCAGCCAAAACACAACCGTAACCAAGACGCTACTTATGCCAGCGTGGTACGAGGACACCATCAGCAGGATTTTTGGGGCTGGCACGGAAAACCAGGATGAAACATCAACAAGTACAGAGGGAGCTGGGGGTGATTCCATCAGTACGAGTATCAAAGATGCCTCGTCACCTACTACCATCACAAGCAACAGAATGGTTTCGATACCAGCAGAGAATGCATCTATCAGAAAATCACACGAATCGATAGATAATTGTGTTTTTTGTGTTATCTAGAAAACCTGGCTTGAATCAAACCCACTTGAATATCAGAAGTTTACCAGGTTATTTTGATGAAGAACTTCCCTTCTTTTGAAATATCCAATTGACATAATGGCTCTATGTGAAACCCGACTTGATGATGTCATAACGGATAATTAGGTCATGTCCAGAATTTTCATATTTACAGAAAAGACCGTAACAGGAATGGTAGTAGCATTGCAATGTATAATAATGTCAACCACACTATGAGAAAAGACCTCATGATAGATCAACTTGAAATGCTGGCAATTGAAATTTCACAGGGGAAGTCGAAACCAATTGTTGTCCTTAAATGGTACAGACCTCCCAATTCCAGTATGGGCTTGTTTGAACACGTGGAACATACACTTGACCAAATAGAAAACGAAAACAAAGATGTGGTTTTCCTTGGTGACTTCAATTGCGACATTATAAGCACTAATACCTCTTCTTACACGAAAAGGCTTGTCGAGCTTACTGAAAATTTTCATCTAGTTCAGGAAATTGACGAGCCTACTCGGGTAATCCAGCACTCTGCTAATTTAATTGATGTTTTGTGTACATCTAACGGATTGAACATTGTTAACATTGGTGTAATACATGTAGGAATAAGTGATCACTCCATGATATACGCCATGTAGGGTAAAATCAGTGCTAAAGTTAATGGTCACACTGTTATATCAATAAGGTGTTATGGTAAAATAAGTGATGAAATGTTTTCACAGGACCTGTGTGATATTGATCGGAATCTCTTTTATTGTTACAATGATGTTGATATTGCCCTTGATCAATTTGAGAATCTGTTTCTTGGAATTTGTGGCAAACACGCACCTTGTCAAACAAAAAGAGTAAGACAAACCCCTGCTCCTTGGCTCAATCAGGAAGTTTTTGATTTCATGCAAAAAATGGATCGCTTGAAAAAGATTGCCACCAGGTCTGGGCAAGACAAGGGCAAGTGGGAAAATCATATCACCAACATGATGCCATCATGATGTAGAAAATTATCAACAATGGTGTGCCTCACTATTTGAAAGACAAATTTCATTTTGTCCAATCAAGTTTAATATGATTTGAGACAAAGTAAGCTGTGCGTTGCAATACCAAAGCCAAACACTGAATTCCTTAAACGATGGTTTGAGTACAGGGGCGCAACCATTTGGAACTCCCTGCATGCCAGTATCCAAAATGTACTCACTTAAAAAGCTTTAAAATGAATATTGAGCTAGCAATGGCATGTTTAAAGTTTTCCCATCTATTCCACCCGCCTGACACTATAATGTTCGACTTTACTTTGTTTGGTTTTTATAACTCTGATCCCACTTTTATTTCGTTTAATTTATTTTTTTAATTTGTATTATTATTTTTTATTTTGTTTTATTTATTTTTACCCCTTAGTTAGTTTGCTTTTAAGCATTTTATTCTTCACATTTTTTTATAAATTAGCTGTAATTTGATGACTGTTACTTAGAAATTATTAATTAACAAGTATTCTGCAGTCTTATCCTTGGTGATTGATTTAATTTCATATATTACATTTTATTATCTAATTTAATAATAATAATAATATATAAAACACGGCCCCTTGCAAAAAAACTTCGGTTGAATGGGTTACTGCGTATAAACAAGCTTAATAAATAAATAAATAAATGATTATTACCGTCAGTGAAAGTAGCCACACCGAAAGGCATGACAAAAGTTAAAGATCACCCACCTGTGACAGTCACAGTGAAGTTACAAGATACGTAGTTTCCATACTGGTCTGTCACCGTATATGTTACCAGGGTAGCATTACCGACGGGAAACAAGTCATTCGGTTGATGGCTGGAGTTCCATAGCAACGGTTGACTGGGATCCGATGCATTCAGTGTGGGCCATGACACAGGAGTTGACACAAGGCTGGTATTGATGAAGTGGTTGATGTTAGAAGGGCAACCAACGAGGAACGTAGGCGCAGTTTTGTCTGTCAGAAAGTATATTTAAAAATATCACTCGACTGAAAGAAGCAATTTTAAAACATTTTTTCCTCCGAAACGTTACAGAAAAAGAAAACTGATTATTTGTTTGCCCTTTGGTCGTGTCACGTTCTGCAGCTGTCCTCTTCCGGAAAATGCCACAAACTTTATTTGGTTCCTGAGGATCAGATCACTTAAAACTAATATCTTAAAAAAGTAACCTTGACTTGTTCATTTTTTTGTTTCATCGTGTCAAATCATGATGGGAAAAATAGATGCAAAATGCAAGACAACTGCTGATGATATAGACTTACATGACGAGTCTAGTTTTTCTGTTTTTGTCGATGTATTTATGAACAATGCTAATCAAGCTTTTATGTTGTTCCTTTATCTAGGCTATGTGCTCTGATGCATCATAATGAAAACCGTTGCTCACCCACAACAGTGATGTTAGTTTCACACATCGCAGAATTGTAAGTAGCATCAGATACAGTGTACCGGATCGAGTATGAAGAAGTCTTTAGACTCAATATGGCGTCTGCATTCCTTAATGGAACACTGTCTACTTCAATGGTGACACTGAAAATCCCAAAGTTGTCAGTGGCACTGATGACATCTAATAGAGGAACTGATGCAAAACTCTGGCCAGGATCAGTCTCAAGAATTAGGCTTGCTGGGCATATGATGACCGGAGCTTCGTTATCTATGGCTGATAATCAATTTCAAACATCATTAAGCATAAGTGCGTGATTTACATGGGTGAGTGCATTATATTTACAAATAGGTCATTTGGGAGACATTTTGAGGTAATCTTTTCAGCATTAGGGAGACATTGGGTGTTAGGGAGACATTTCAGTGTCTCCCTATTTTCAAACTACAAGAAGGAGGCCGAATGTTAACGTCCATATTTTGAGAGATGATAGTTTAGGGCCTAAATGAAAACATACAAAGTTTGGTTCAGATCAGATTAGGGAATATTGAATTATGGGGCAGCAAAGTTGGAAAGATTGTGTGCACGTTCTTATGGGAATTTGTTATTATGATTATTATTGTTATTTTTGCTGGGTTATTAAAAATAACTGGCAATAGCAGCCCAAGGGTAGAGTTAAAGCACCGTTTTACAATGATTTAAAATAAAACAACAGTGAGATAAAACAAAATCAGACAATTTGCAAACAAACGTATCAGCATCAGTAAACATTTGAAACGCCTTTGGATTTTGTTATAGTAGCTTTGCCCTAAAATCACACATGGAATAATCAGCAGGTCTTTTTTTCCAGGCCAATTCGCAGCAAAGGGCGTTGTAAAGGCATGACTATTGAGTTGGACTGGGTGGGTGCCCTCAAAACTTGCTTTCCTTTTATATGTAGGCCCCATTTAACGCTGTATTACAAAGGGCGTCACTACTTACGCTGATACTTACCCTTCTTACAAATATAACGCATTCCTTGATGGCAAGGCCTGTCATTCCACGTGTTCTGATGAAGCAGCCTGGACATGTGCACACAGTCTTCAATTCCTCCGCTGGGTTCATGCTGATCCCAAAAAAGTACATTCTGAAGGGGGGGGGTGGAGTTTAAACTCAACATGACGTGGATTATGGTGTATACTTTACGAGAAAAAAGTGTTCATGCAATGTCATCGTATGGGTCTCAGATTTAAGGAAAATGTGCAGTGCATTGCTAGTGGCCGCTCTTAGGTGATATCCTATCCGTTACCTCTACGCACTGCCATTGTAGGCTAATGTGTTAACATAAACAAAACCGTCTTGAAACTATCCAGCTGATACAACCGCTTGCATCATGCATGCTCTTGATGAGATGACTTTTAGCAGTTTTTATGGAACATGGTACATAGTCCTACCTGTATTTACATTTTACGGAAAGCTTTGCGATGTTTTAAACTTTGTCATTCAATTTTCGTCTGTAAAAAGTTGAGGATGCATCTCAAATCTCAGATGAAACTGGCATGAATACTCACGGTCAGGGTTCCATCACTCCAGACGTATGTTCCTTCTTCATCAATATCATTTAGTCCCAACCACCACTCATAACCCGAGGAGTATTGACCTAGATTGACTGAACGCCATTGCCAAAAAATAACAGTTAAATCGAAAGTACAAAGGACATCCACCATGTTCACAGTCACAATGTTTTCGTGTTCCACTATTCCTCCATATGATGCAAGACATGGGGCGGAGAGAACCCCCCCGCCTTTGTGTTGGTAATGGTTTGATCGGAATCTCAGGAATTCGTTACAGACTTCTAGGATGGATGTGTTAGGTAGCAATAGTCTAGAGTGTGTATAGGGATTGGACATGTGGCGGGGGGGTACCCATCGGCCCCATATCGTGCGCGGTATCCACTCCTGACATTGTATTATGAGAAAATAATTTAATGTGTAGCTGCAATGACGTTTTCTTGGACACAATTTTTCTGCAACTTTTTACCCTTCTGCAATGTCTGAAAACTTTTTTACATTCCTTTTTGGTTAAATGTACTGACAAGTTCACTTTTTTCAACAATTAAAATTAACTGAGGGCGCTGATGCAATGATGTCACCCGGGGAAGACATTACATAGGTTTCTCTGTTCAAATTGTCCTTTTCTGAAACTTCGGAAAGAGATTGATTGTTATTTTTTGCGATGCTTATTAACAACAACGAATCAGCAACGATAAAATTAGTCTCAGGAAAATAAACAAAAATGCAGGTGTTTTTGTGTGCAGACCGGTGTAACACCGACGCTTTCTTCCCCAGGATGACATCATAGTTTTGCTCATGAATATCGAATATTCATTTGCGTAGAAACCAAACAGGCAGTAAAATACCCTTGGAAATAGCGAAACAAAAGCTGAAAATAATGATGACTGAGACATAAATGTGCATTTTGAAATTCTGTGTGAAAACAAATTGATCGCAGATAACCTTAAGCCCTGGTGTCAAAGGTGCGCGGATTGAGATCGACAGATATCACCAAATATGGTCATAATTTTTTTCAATGGGCCAACCACACAAAGATAGTTTGTAAACCGCACTCCAGGCATACACCAAAGGCATGTAAACTCCCATTGGCTAGACCCCAACCGCTGCCGAGTTAAAATCTTTGAAAGATCAGTCACCCTGAGGACTGTGTTATGCCCCAACTACAGCATCAGTCCCAACTAGAGTTGGGACAGTCCCAACTGTAGTACTGCAGTTGGGCTGGCCCAACTATTGTTGACCAATGTCTGTGGGAAATGTCTCAACATTATCCAAGTCAATATGTCTCATACTTGACACAATTCATCTAAAATGTGGCACTTTACTTAGACCTATGACCAATGACATGACATTTGTAAATGATATGACTTTGGTACATGCTGGACACATGCACAAAGGAACCATCTGCTGTAGTTGGGCCGGCCCAACTGTAGCACTCTAGTTGGGACGGGCCCAACTATAGTTGGGACGGGCCCAACTATAGTTGGGACTGATGCTATAGTTGGGGTGTAACAACCCCAAATGGTCCTGAACTGGATCTCTTTGTTGACATACAAGTGCTAACTTGGTGGCTGTTTGGGTTGTGACCTGCTGTTACTTATACTTCCAAAGCAGAATAATGAAATGTATTAGCTACCATAAAACAGTCGTTTAGGTTCAGGCATTACCGGGCACTGATCTGGGGACTACAATCACCACATGGAGGAAGCGTATGTTTTAGGGGGTGGAGTCTGCTCGGAGGGTAAAAGAAATGACTAGTTAAAATCCAAAGTTTCAGTGATTTAAGCAACAATAGAAGAATAAGAACTTTCTCTAAGCAGAAGATGAAGCGAATTCAAGAGAAATGTGCAAAACATAAACATAGCTATGTTTAATGGGTTCGATCCTATTTCCGAACTGACTTCACGTGACAAAGCCCCCTCCTCACGGGCAAACTTACGGTAGATAAAGTTTTGTTCTTGTTGGCTGTGAATGCTCACAAGATGGGCGCCCTCTCTCTTGCATGCCGCTTCCGACAAGGTCCAGTTTAAGGGACCATAAGCGACAAAATTATAACACATTGCTCCATTATTTCGCCAACCGTTTGGACAAACAGCTGAAAGAGAACACAATAAGGTGAACATTGAATGATTTATCAGAATGTGAATAGCGCCAACGTTCATTTGGGGAATGTGCTCAACTCAAATTATCCAAATGCCAAGCACCGCTGTAGGTAGACTCTATATGCAATTGTTCTGACAACTCGGGACTCATTGAATATTGTACAGCTTATCAGCATGGACAATTAAACATCAGTAGAGATCATGACTTACGGGCGGCTCTATGGTGTCTCAAAGGCTATTTCCATTATTTTAGTAACAACAAGCGAACAAGAAGTTTTCTAGAGCCTATACTAGTGATACTCTTAATGGGCCTCTGAGGACTGTACGCATTTATCTGGACCATGATTGTCAATACGGCCGTTTCATAATAGTGCGCTACCAAGAGTTTGCAACACGTTGGCCAATTACAGTGCCCAAGATTTGTCGACCCAATGCGCGTTTGGAAAGGGTCAACAAATTTCGCGCGGTATGATTGGCCAACGTGCTGCAAATTCTTGGTGGCGCGCTATTGCGAATCGCCCGTAGTGCAAAACGACAGAATGTTAAAATCAACGCGCGCCGGCCCACCTCGCTTGCAAATATAGTTCATGCGCTGACTGCATGGCCTATCATTCCATTCGTCCTGATGATATACCGTCAGCATTTGGACGCAGTTTTCGTGTCTTCCCCCATCCGGTTGTCTCGTATGCCAGAAAAGTACATCCTGCAACAACGATATAAATTGAAATTAAGGTAAATTCTCTTCTCTAAGACTGTCAGAATACATGCTGGTATGGAATTGAAAGCACCTGAAAATCCATCTTAAATACAAACAACGTTGTGCATGACAGAGGTGTTCCCTTGGATTATTTTTACAGGCCGTCGCACGATTTAACCAAATTGTTATTCTCTGCCGATCTGTGGTTGATTAAAATTTAAGTTCATACCAGTAACTGATCCAGCTTTGCGAGATTCTGTTTTATCTCTTTGAAGAAAAAGAATGACAACAGTTACTTGGAAGGGATTTTTACGCTTCGTTTGGGTTTAAGACATTACACACATACTAGCTGCCCATCTCTTCATGCCAAGTAACGCGATTCAGACCAATTCAGACCAACTGTATTCCTTTATCATCAGCCAAGGGAGCAAAACTGAATTAAAGGCTTCTGGTTGAATACCGGCGTACATGGTTAAAAGAGGAATAGTTTCTCAGGCAGAAGTAACTCAAGATCGACGTCACCCACTCCACATACAATAATTTGCCAGAATTTATCGTCTATTCCTTCCTGTGCTGAAACGAATTTCCATTTTTTTCCCCTCTCGCTTTCCTTCGTCAATATTGCGCAAAACATACGGCACCAAAAAGACTAAACTAAAAGTCATTGAACTTACTGTTTCGGTTCCATCGCTCCAAACAAAGGTTCCCTCCTGATCCGTATCACTCAAACCCAACCACCACTGGTACCATTCACTGTGCTTGCTAATGGTTTCTACGTCCAGACAACAGTTAGAATATTTTAGTCTGGTATTATCACTTATGCTGCGTGAAGTAAACTTTTCCCTAAAGTCTGGACGATTTTATGTGATATTTATCATCTGCAGTGAGGGCAAAGGAATTTCAAGACCGGATTTCAAAAGCTACAGACCAAACTAACCATTAAGAAAGTCTTGTTCTTGTCGACTGTGAACGCTGACAAGATGACCTCCCTCCAACTGGCACGCCTCCTCGGCGTTAGTCCAGTTGAGTCGATCGTTCCATCGCGAGAAGTTGAAAAACTTGTAGCAATTGTAGGACCCATTGACACCGAGGGCTAGCCAGCCATCGGAGCACATACCTGGAAATGCTACAACGCACGTATACGCAGCAAGGTTATGAGTCAGGGGCTTATGTGGGGGCGTGACAATATTCACTGGGAGCAGCTACTGTATAGTACTTACATGGTACAAACAACCGTCCCTTTATAGGTTGGAATAATGGCAACGTATGCTTCCGCCATGATTGGGACACTGGTTCCCTGACGAACATATACATGTACACCGATCAGGCCGCCTGCACGAGATCGTTTCTGGTTAAAGATATGATTTCGTCTTGAAAAGTTCTAAGAACCGAGAAGTACACTATCTCTCATCTTTCTGTTTGTGTCAACAGTGAATGAGTTTGGTCGCTTGTTAATATATAAGAAAAAGATCAAGATGAGATAAAATCCTATAAAACATTTTGCATGAAAGAATATCAAACTTTTCACACGGTTGGTCTCTCAGTCAGTTTTGTTAATTTTATTAAACTATTAGCGTTATAACACAGTAATGAATTTTGTTTAACCGATTACATAATTACATACCCTCGCGTGAGGCGTTGACCGGAAATACACAAAATGCAACGCTGGAAGTCAAAATAACGATTATGGCCAAACGTCGACCTGGTTTGACATTCGTGTCCATCGTGGTTGTCTAGGGTTGCAATCGTTCCACATACCCGTACGAAACACCAACCCACTAGTCATCAACTGTAATGTGTAGGCCTATACCGATGTTGGATGGATGTTACTTCCTTGTGCCAAAAATAGAAAGCTTGTTCACAAACTTCACCGATAAAGAGTTGCACTTTGAAAAAAAAATCGATTTATTTTGGGGTCCTGGAATAGGTCGAGCCAAACGTTATCCTGAATAATGAAGTATAGTTCACTGCAGCTGCCTCCACTGTTAAACACTTAAAAGCATTAGGCACTAGTTCTTTGTTGAGTCTAAAGGTACATACTGTGTTTCCTGACTCAATAAAGAACTACTCTTCAGGTTGTGGGAAAATGCCATAAAAGTTTCCAGTAATTTTCCATGAGCATTCCCACCTAAGGGACCACAATCAGAATAAATATGCTACGGAAGTTGAGCTCTGAAGTTATTATCAATTAATGATGGAGGTCAAACTTGAGGTTTTGGCAAGTCTGATTTCAGTATCAATTCATTATATAGCCAGTAGACATCCTGCACATTTTTACCTTAAACATTTAAACGCTCTACACCCATTGAAACTCAATATCACAATACTAGAATGTTTCTCTGGTTTCGACTGGAACTAAGACTTGTACTGAATTTTTGACTAGTCTTTATAACTTTAAAGTAACCTTATCCAGAAAAATGGGGAAATTGGATAGAAGTCCAGGATATTAGGACACTGCATCTGCGTATTGCAATACATTTCGCGAACCAGATAGCGGAAAATGAGTCGTTTTTCCACTCAAGGTCGCTTTTCATCGACCTGTTTCAATTCATATTCTACCTAACGGTATGTGGAAATGATTCAGTGTGTATACGAGTCGACACAAAACTAAAGTGTGTGTAGGAATTCTGTAAACCCCTTTTACTGCTAATAATATTAGGCCTATAGGCTATGCTCAAAGTGATTTTAAAACCTTAAATACAAAAATTAAATGGCGCTTTACGATTTCAATACTGCAAGCCAGGAGTTGTTTTTTAATTATGTGAAATAACTGATTCTATTATTTAGTTATTCTGTAAACGTAGCATTTCATTTTTAACCAAGAAAGCCCATTCTTTTGTAATATTCTTAATTCTTTATTTACTGATATCAATTAAATCCGAACAGTATCCGTAAGAATGCTACTTAGCCTTGTGTCTAGTCGCGTTTCAGGAATATTTTCAATTAATTTAACCACTGTGCTTTTTGCCCTGTACGGATTGAATTTTGGAGCTTGCAAACTTTAGGAAGAGTTTTCCAGGTTTTCAATTTTCAGACAAAAAACCCTGCGCTTACATTTTCATGAGCTTAAACTTATGATGTTGTTATGCACCGTGGATCTATGTAAACGTTCTTTCCGCTTATGAGTCGCTCTCAAAGGGCGCATTCGGTATGGAGATTGACAAGTCGAACTGTCCAGTCTGTCCAGTAGAATGTACAGTTGGTGCCGTGGTGGAGATCATTTCAACATCTTTAGACTTGACAGGATGCAATGCCGGCAGACGGCACTCCCGCCCGCAGCAGATACGTCTCACGTAGGGGGTAAGGGCCAAGCGAACCTCTTCACGTCGGGCGCAGAACATGATGAAGACAACCACGCCCTGCAATGGCAGAAAATCCCTCTGATGAAGACTATTTACGACCACGTGGATGACACATCTTCCCAAACTTTTATCAACCTAATTTCACTTATGCCTAGCCCTACTGTTAACGATCTCAAGAATTCCAGCGCAGTTCTTGCAGCACAGATAAGATAAGAAAGGGAAAAAAGAAATCTTACAAATTTGAACAATTACGGCTAATGTTTGGCTGAGAGGAGAAATAATGGAGCTGCTCGTTTTGTTTCAGTTTCTTTCTTTTCTTTTTATGGACTAACGAGTCACGCTTGACACAACAAGAGACTTATAAAGCGACCAAAGTATTTAAAGTTTACTGACATTGTCCTTTGCTTGTGAATTAAAAAATTACTGTTGAAGACTAGGATCATTTACCTGTAAGGAGTTGGCAAGACAGAAGATGAGCTGAAAGATAAAAGTTGCTCCTTCAATGGCCAGGAACCCAAAACACCAGGTCAACCCCATGAGGGCGGAGATACCCACGGCGTTCTGGAGGCGTTTGGAGATCTGCTGGGAGCGTGATACCTCTTTGACCTTCAGGAGACTACGCATGACCAAGACGAAGGTGATGATGTTATGGATGAGGATGAGACCGATGGGAGTAAGGAGACCAATGTACAGCACCAGACCAGGTCGCAGGAAACAGCTGTAGAAATTCATAAAGAAAAACAGATGTATGGACTCAAAGCTGCCTTGTGTGGGAAACGCGTTGTCAATCGCACATAGCATTCATCAGTAGAGCTAAGCATGATTCAGTATATTGAAAAGACGCAAGACTTACTAATGGTCGTTCTTGTAGTGGTTTGTACCTGCTGCTAAGGTTATTGTAAGTACAATCAGTGAAGATCCTAAAAAGAGAAAAGGAAAAACATTTTCTTGGTTTGTCAGCTGCACTGAACTTGAATGATTTTATACCCTGGGGAAAAAGTAGAAAAGAAACTCACCCCAAGCAATGAGGCAAGCCTTGAGCATGTACCGAGGCCTGTCTTCTGGGAACACCTTCACCGTACTGATATACATGTTCCTGGCTTCAACAGCCATCCACATCATAGTGGATAGAGTCAAGTAGTGGAGTAAAGCAGCCACAAACACACAACCACCTCCAGAGCCCTATTTTGAAAATATCCAAAAGATGAAACCAGTATCACTACTAGCTCAATATATATCGAACTGCTTAATACCATGCTGGTATAGGCTGATAGCCATCATTAACAGATAGCTGTAGCGACTATAGCTATAGGCGTAGCTATAGTTACTAAAATATTTCCAATGAGTCACTTGGGAGACATTTTGTGGTAAATTTTTCAACATTAGGGAGACATCGGTCATTAGGGAGACATTTCAATATCTCCCTAATGCTCCAACTACCAAAAGGAGGAAAATTGTTACTATTCACATTTTGAGTGATGATTTATAAGGGTCTGAAAGAAAAACATGCAAAGTTTGGTTAAGATAGGATTAGGGAATTCGAAAAAAATTGTGCACATTCCTATGGGAATGTCTCCCAAGTGACCCATTTTCGGTAAATGATAATAACCTAACCTTTGCGTTGTCTATACCAGCGAGAAACACGATGTACAACATCAGGAGGGAGAAGCAGAAATGGATGAAGATCTGGCGAGATATGCCACTTCGCAGCTTCCTGAAAAAACACAAGTCTTGCCGTTTACCCATTGAAATCAAACAGGATACTGTTTTTAAACCATGATTATATTTAAACAAAGATAACATTATCTTTCAAACCACAGGAATAGAGCACATATATGAATTAGGTAGGCACTGAAACTATAAGTTAACTACAAGTGAAATAAATTGATTTGCGTAGCCTCTTAATGTATGAAGTCGAAAACAAGGGAAAGCGTGTACTGTCGGTGATTTAACTTCATCCAACGGTGTATTTTTTTGTATGTACATGTAGACTGAGATCATAGTATACTGCATGTAGCAAAGAAGACGATTGCTCGTCTTGAGGAATATTTCAATTAAGTCTCACCTAATCGACAGATAAATTATTAACGTGACAGCCAGAGCTACGATCGACAAGGCACAGCCGACCTGACTGATGACATCAAGTGCTTTCTTCTCAGGGGTATCTTCCGGTACCTGGCCCTTGACGTCCTAAGGAAGATGCAAATCAAAGTTTTATAAAGTGAACTGATAAAGTAACAGGGCGTATTGTCCTTTTTGTGAAAACAATATGTCACATTTTATTTGAAAAGCTTGTGACGTGACTTAATTTGGGTGACTTGCTTGTGGGTCAGACGAACTTGCAGGAGTCTACGAGGGCTTGCGATGGCCTGACAAGTACTTTCTGAGAGGACTTGGGAAATCTCTGCTAAGGACAAAAAATTTTCTCTTGTAACAAGCATACCAAAAGGACGGCAAAGTTGGTGGCGTGGTAACAATCACAAGACATTTTGTCAGCCGTTAATCCTGCTCGCTCGCAGCCAGCTGGTGACCAATCACCAACTCCATCCTCGAGATTAAAATCCCAGGAGACACACTGGATCGTCTGCAACTCTTCATCCGTTACATTATTGGGAGTCTGAAATGTAGAATAAAGGGACCAGACAATTTGCTGTTGAAAGCCTCGCTACTTGGTTTAGGCCCTGCCGGTCACGAGTTTGGTTAGGTACTGACTAACAAATTTACTATACACCGTACATGTTTTCGGACTGTGTAGTACCTTGAATTCAATGACAAGTGGCTCAGTGAGGTTCACAAGTTCAACATTTTCCACAGTCAGCGAGACGACGGATCCAGCGACCTTACGAGTCGAGTTATTCTCTCCTCGGTACTTTCTGAGTGAAGCAGACTGGAACAAGGTGTCATCTGCGTAGATCAGGAAACTGGCCTGCAGCTGTACAGAGTTGTTCCCTAAATACCAATGAATTTGTGAACGACATAAGTTAGTCGTACACGCTATAGAGACAGTACTGATTAAAAATATCTTCACTAGGAAAGGCCTTTCAATACGTGATGACAAATGCATACACGGAGAAAGATGTTTTGTTTCAACAAAGAAGAAATGAATCAACAAATTCTGTACTTACCATCAGATGGGTATATTGAGTCGGCTATATTTCCTGGTAATCTAACTGATGCCACCACCTCGATATCAGCCGGGATGTCTTTAGTATCGAAAAACGTATTCACTTCAGCACCGCCGAGTGAACCATCTCGTGGCAGCTCTTGTCCGGCCTGCCTTGCGGACACAAAGCTGAATCCGCCGCTAGCCTTCTCGGGGTCCAGACTGACCGCCTCCACGTGGACCTTGTCTTGCCGTATACTGACCTTTCCTTCTTTTCTCAGGGTCAAGGAGACTTGAGCCTCTACGGACCGGATGATGGCAGAGGAGTTTCCAGCATTGATATCAGGGGTCTTTGAGTCGGCTGTGGTCTCGGTACTTTTAATGACATTGCTCACCGTCTGCACCACTAATTCTGCCACCTTCAAAAAGAACGATGTCATATTATCTCATCCTACATCCTTACCAATATCCCGAAGGGTCTGCTTTGTATAACAAGTCCCTCTAACTTACCTCTTTATTCCCTGATCTTGTGCTAACGACGTTCACCAAAATGGCGGAAACCGCTCCCACGTTTTCGGCATCCTTAGTTGACTCTGATGTCTGATTTGCCAGAAACTCGGCCACTTCAACCACGTTGCCTTCACTTACGTCTACCTGTCAGGCAAGTTTCACAATGTTACACATCAAACCTTTATTTAAATATCTATTTGTTTTCCAGAACATTTCCACTAAAATGCCATTTTGTCCGCCGAGTGTAAAACATTTCCATAATTTTTATGGAACTTTGAATTCAAACAAGGACTGAGCCAATCATTTTGCGCAGTTTCGGAACATCACACGCATCTCATTATGTTAAAGAATTACTGAAAAGCGAATTACTCCGTCACGAATTATAGAGTGTCTGCGACAGGATATAACTCTTTTATTCTTCAATAAGGGAAAATAATTAGATTATATCAGATTTTGTTGTCAGACATCATGAAATTTGTTTCCAGACTACACACCACAAGTCTTCCCCGGACAAAAAATATTCAATGTAGTCCCTGGTTACATTACCCTGGCAACATTATCGAGGGAGACCTCGTTCTTAGCTTCACCGCAGCTGCGAGGTTCCGGCTCTTCCCACTGGAAGAAGATTGGCGGGTTCTCGATTGAACAGTTCCTAACTGCGAGGGGTTGCCCAGCTGTTAAGGAGTGAAGTCGCGCAGGAAGACTACTTAGGTACAAATATGAGAATGATTTCATGCCACATCGCAGGAAAAAAACTTCCCCTGAATCCAATGACAGTAAATATAGGTGGTCAAACTAAGAGGAGGCCTAAGTTGTTGGATTTCTGCACATTCTGAAAAAATTCTACGATTAAGAAGGTTTTTACCGCCAGACAAAATTAAGTAACTTGATTCAAAGGGCCAGTCTCCAGCCAAGCGCAAGTGACCACGTGGAATTTCCTTTATACATTCACCAGTAACCAAACAACTTATAATTCCGACATGGATTCATAATATGTGGTAGATGAAATGGACAAGCTGGGTAGTACAAATAAGCGGGTTGCTTTCTCTACGGAGGCAGTGAGACATGGCAGGATTTTAGAACGACTCGAGTCTTACCTTTGGCTGTCGTCAACGCGCACCGTTGGACAGACTTTGCTGTTGATCCTGCTGTCACTGCGGGCCATCTTAGACCGTCACTGGTGCTGTTGGATGGGCAACGACCTACAAACAGCAGGGAACATTAATATTAATAAAAGTCAATGTTCAAATAAAGGCAAACTGGAGTCATTAGAATTTATTTTCCGGGTCGTGAAGTCTTAGGATGCGAGGGATCCCAACGTGTTAAACATGAATAAGCCTACGTTACAATGATTTAAATATCATAAGGAAAACACTTCAGGTCATTTCAAAACTTTACATAAACAATGTGCATTTCCTCCAAAAAATAAACTGGACCAATCTACTTACCCACTACCATAACAGAGAAAGAACAGTCAAGACCCAACTCGTACGCAGCAAACCATTGCTGATAGGAAACCCTATGAGTTCCTATCATAAATACAGAGCCGGGGTTGGCACTGGAGGTGAGATTTGTTGGTCCGTTCCATCCAGTCAGGTCCGGTTCCATCCAGTTCACACTGCTTCTTTTCAAACCAGGATTAGCTAAGGCCGTCATGTTTTCTGGGCAGACAAGATCCACAACTACACAAAACAAGAAAATTGATCTGTTGAGAGACCTTCTAGCATGTATCTGTACATATTTGTTGAACCTACATGTATCTGTATTTGTATCTGAAACCTGACATATTTGTTGAACCTACACATGAACTATACAAGCAAATGAAAGAATTTCAAAACATTGAAATACGTCAACCTACCAGTGACTTGAATGACAAATCTACAGACATTTTCGTTCCCTGACTGGTCCTGAGCTTTGTACATCACTGTGTTAACGCCTTCAGAGAAAGTTCCACTACCAGCCTGGTTACACTCAGTGGGAGCTAGTGCTTGGCATATGAACGACACATTGACTTCTCCTTGATCAGTGATCAAAGGAGGTGTCCACACATGAGGCACCCAACTGGACGATGAACCGACAGGGATGATGACGTCATCGGGGCAGCTAATGATCTCCGGAGGTTCAATATCTGGCACAGTTTGTTTGGGAAATTGCTTCCATTAATAAAATGAAGTTTGTCTCAACACGGGAGATTCACAATAGTGCACCTCCAAGAGTTTGCAACGCGTTATACAACCACAACGCACGAAATCTGTCGACCCAGTTCCAAACACACATTAGGTCGACAGATTTCGCAGTTTTTGATTGGCCAACGCCTTGCAAACGCTTGGAGTAGCACTACTGTGAAACGCCCGTATTGGATGATGGCAATGAAATGGCCATAGTTTCATTGACAATTTGTTGGCTTTATACAGACCTTGCTAAATCCTTTCCAAATACGTTGATTACGAAGGCCCCATTATTATTAATCGTATTTTTGCGATATTTTACAAGGTTAACCACGGACACTTGTTATGCGTACAGATAATGAGGTCACCTTATCAGATCTGTTCAGATAGTTTCTCAAATTAACTGCACAACCTACCTAAAACATGCACAAAGAAAGAACACTGGAAGTTATACAACTCGAAACTGCTCCGATAGTCAACTTTCTCAGTCCCTATCGTGAACATATCGCCGGGCTTGAAATTTGACGTGACATTCGTTGGTCCATCCCATCCAGCTAATACCGGTTGTGGCCAGCTTGCACTCGTTCTTGAAGACCCAGGGTTGAGCGTGACTGTCACATTTGGTGGGCAGACAAAATTTGCAACTAAGCCAAACAAGAAGGGTATGTTTTATTAGTTCCCTTGATGCAAATATTTCAATGAATTTAGCTTGGTGTAAGGACAAACACTGACGCTCTTGTAACCTTCTTAAGCATCGTTGCAAGGAACAGCACAACGAAGGTTTTTAGACGAACCTTTTACAATAACAGTGAACTGGCAAATGCTCTCCGTGCCACTCTGGTCTTGAGCTTTATAGATCACCGTGGTATTCCCAACCGAGAAGGTTCCCTCTCCAGCTTCGTTGCATTCAGTGGGTGCGGTTGCCAGGCAATCCAGTGTCACCTCTATGTCACGGCCAGAGTTGTCAGAGATCGAGGGAGGAAACCAACTGACGGATTGCTGACTGGATGACGAGTTGACGGGGACAATTATGTCATTAGGACAGCTTGTGATGACTGGAGGTTGGTTATCTAAAGTAAATACAACGGTTTAATATGTTTATGATTGCTTGCAAATGCGTAAATATGTTTTGATACTAACAGGTTAATGACAATTATTTCAATGTACAAAAAATCATATTATGACAACTATTATCGATATTGGTATTTTATGACTTTAGTAAACTTGAAAAAGGTCATTGTTCATTTTATACAAATTTAAAAGCCAAAATTAAATCAATTTACTTACCAACTACCACAATAAAGAAAGAACAACCGAGATGCAAGTTGTACTCTCCAAACCACTGCTGATAGGAAACCCTATGAGTTCCTATCATAAATACAGCGCCAGGGTTGGCACTGGAGGTGAGATTTGTTGGTCTGTTCCATCCAATAAGGTCCGGTTCCATCCAGTTCACACTGGTTCTTGTCGAACCAGGATTGGAAAAGGCTGTCACGTTTGATGGGCAAACAAGATTCACGACTAAAGAAAACATGAAAATAAATCTTAGGAGCGACCACAGAGCTGATTTATCCATTTCGTAAATTTATGCCGTCATGTGAACTATATTTTATTCACACATGAGCTTGCAAGCGAATCGTACAATTTCAAAACAGGGAAATACTGTCACCTACCAGTAATCTCGATGACGAATCTACAAACGTTTTCATTGCCTGAGCGGTCCTGAGCTTTATAGATCACCGTGGTATTCCCAACCGAAAAGGTTCCCTCTCCAGCTTCGTTACATTCAGTGGGTGCGGTTGCCAGGCAATCCAATGTCACCTCTATGTCACGGCCAGAGTTGTCAGAGATCGAGGGAGGAAACCAAATGACGGACTGCTGACTGGATGACGAGTTGACGGGGACAATTATGTCATTAGGACAGCTTGTGATGACTGGAGGTTGGTTATCTAAAGTAAATACAACGGTTTAATATGTGTATGAATGCTTACAAATGCGTAAATATGTTTCGATACTAACAAGTTAATGACAATTATTTCAATGTACAAGAAATCATATTATGACAACTATTATCGATATTGGTATTTTATGACTTTAGTAAACTTGAAAAAGGTCATTGTTCATTTTATACAAATTTAAAAGCCAAAATAAATCAATTTACTTACCAACTACCACAATAAAGAAAGAACAACCGAGACGCAAGTTGTACTCTCCAAACCACTGCTGATAGGAAACCCTATGAGTTCCTATCATAAATACAGCGCCAGGGTTGGCACTGGAGGTGAGATTTGTTGGTCTGTTCCATCCAGTAAGGTCTGGTTCCATCCAGTTCACACTGGTTCTTGTCGAACCAGGATTGGCAAAGGCTGTTACGTTTGCTGGACAGACAAGATTCACGACTAAAGAAAACATGAAAATAAATCTTAGGAGCGACCACAGAGCTGATATATCCATTTCGTAAATTTATGCCGACATGTGAACTATATTTTATTCACACATGAGCTTGCAAGCAAATCTTTCAATTTCAAAACAGGGAAGTATTGTCACCTACCAGTAACCTCGATAACGAATCTACAAACGTTTTCATTGCCTGACTGGTCCTGAGCTTTGTACATCACTATGGTAATGCCTTCGGATAAAATTCCATCACCAGCCTGGTAACACTCAGTGGGAGCTAGTGCCTGGCAACTGAACGACACATTGACTTCTCCTTGATCAGTGATCAAAGGAGGTGTCCACACATGAGGCACCCGACTGGACGATGAGCCAACAGGAATGATGACATCATCAGGGCAGCCATTGATCTCCGGAGGTTCATTATCTGGAACAGTTTGTTTGGGAAATTGCTTCTACAATCAGAGTGAAGTTTGTCTCAAATGGATTGCAGCGATTTAATTGAAACAATGGGTAAAGATATTCGTTGACAATTTATTGGCCTTATGGGGAAATGGCTAAACCCTTCCAATTGCGTTGAAAACAAAGTACATGTTATAACTCTTGTTTCTGCCCTTTTTTAGCAAGATTAATCACAGACGCGTAAAGTATACACATCATGGCGTCACGTTATCAGAATTCTTCACTCAGCTTCTCAAGCTGCTCAACTCACCTAAAACCTGCACAAAGAAAGAACATTCGAAGCTAAATGCCTCAAATCTGTGCCGATAGACAACTTTCTCAGCCCCTATTGAGAACATATCACCGGGGTTGAAATTCGAGGCGACATTCGTAGGTCCATCCCATCCAGTTAGTATCGGTTCTGGCCAGCTTACGCTCGCTCTTGAAGACCCAGGATTGGGTGTTACTGTCACATTTTGCGGGCAGGCAAGATTCACAACTATAAGTCAGAGAGGAAGAGAACCCTTGATGCAAATTCTTGGAAAAAAATTGTTCAGTTTAAGGACAAACACTGAAGCTGCTGTCACTGTCTTAAGTATCGGTGCAAAGAACACCACTTTCAAGGTTTTGCTTATACCAACCTGTTACATTAACAGTGAATTGGCAAACACTCTCTATACCACTCTGGTCTTGAGCTTTATAGATCACTGTGGTAATGCCGACCGAGAAGGTTCCCTCTCCAGCTTCGTTGCATTCAGTTGGTGTGGTTGCTCTGCACTTAAATGTTAGCTGTATGTCACGGCCAGAGTTGTCAGAGATCGAAGGAGGACTCCAACTGACGGACAGTTGGCCGGATGACGAGTTGACGGGGACAATTACGTCATCAGGACAGTCTCTTATGACGGGAGGCTGATTATCTGAAATAGTAAAGATAACACATACAAACGTTACACCCCCAAAAAGCTGACTCTACATACACCATGCACCCATGAACTATGCCACTTCGATTCTTACCTAATACGCTCACATAAAACTGACATTCAGCCTTTGTTTCTGGAATCCTGTACGTGACGAGCGTCGTCCCGATGGTGAAGCCCTGTCCAGGCTCGTAATTGCTTATGACTCGGACATCTGGATTGACGCCACTGAATCTGAGCCTTGGCAGAGGCCACGAGACATTGGCAAAGTTGTTGACATTTGTGGAGACAGAGACATTTCCCGGACACGTGATGTCAACCCCTAAGGAGTACATCAAATACGTCAAATATTGGAAGAGTGCACTAGAAATTGTGTTTATTCAAGTTCAGTCTTCTGTTATTTAACCAGACAACGAACATATTAATCGCAGCAACGTAGTTCGTTATTGTGTTGTCTTTGTGAAGGGTTTTGTGGTGAAATTTGAGCAAATGGGTTGAGTTTTGTATCACATTTTAATTTTCGTTTTGCAAGACTGCCTCTGTTCGATGTACTTAGTGATTTTTAATGTGTGTAGAATTTCAAGACCCTTTCATATACTAAAAGAGTGGGAAAAAAAGAAACGTTAAGTTTGACATTGGACATACGCCTTTCTTGCACGTCAACTGTTTCTGCTGTACAGCTGGCTAGTTCTTGCAGAGTAAGAAATCTTGTATATAGTGATTTTGATGGAGGTTTACTGACCTGTCACAGCCACAGTGAAGCTGCAAGAAATGAAACTTCCTTCTCCATCGTTTTGAGCAGTGTAAGCGACTTCAGTGACGCTTCCTACGGGGAACAAGTCACCAGGGCGATGGGTGGCATTCCAAGGCAACGAATCGGCTGTAGGTGGCTCCTCCCAAGACACGGGAACTGCTGTGCTGCTGATTTCAGCAAATTGAGTAATGTTGCTTGGGCAGTCTGTGTACATTCATCCAAAATAACAGGAACAGTGTTAATATTTTCCTTTTTCATTAAACGTTTCGAGTTTAAAGTGCACCTTAAACATACCTCCGAAGTGAACTAAACGTAGGTTGTGAAAAGGCAAAAAGAAATGTACAAAAACAAAAAGGGGGATGCATATGCGAAAAAGCCCACCCTTTAGTGTTAATTTCTAACAGGACTGGAAATCCCTGACAAACGAAATACCACAAAACCAAGACACAACGAGTAGCTCAACCCTGAACATATTTGGCCTGATGAGTACGGCCTGTGGCTCTTCGAATGCACGATCAAACGATTAGAGTTGTCATTATGTTTGTTAATCAAATTCAATTTTTTCACTGTATGGTAAATTACTTTGGCATCCACTACTGTTGTTCCTATGTTTCACTTCAGTATTTCCCGTGTGTACGTGAAAAGTCTTGTTTTTTTTTTCAAATTCCTGTTAGCCTGTGAAATCAACTTGATACCCACCTAGTACTTGGCAACCAATGAGCTCCATTCTTATCGCTGGCAACAGATTATACTCTGTTGGTCTGATGCGGATATAACGTGCTTTTACGGGACTGGGAAACAAGTGTGTCACGGGAGGTCCAGAAGAGCCGACGTTAGTCCTAAATGTCTGCCAGAAAAAAAAAAAGTGACGAATGATAATAATTTCGCGTTTGAATTCGCTTTCGCGCCAATGATGAACGGCCGCTACTTCATGTGAAAGCGAATACAATTCCGGATTTGTGATGTCAAATCAAAATATTCGCCCTGCGAATTCGCAGAAGTTGAACATATTTCAACTCGAGCAAAACTACACTGCAAATATTTCGTGACGTCAAACTCACTTCAGTTTCACGTTTGCCTGTGAAATAAACTAGCCTTTAGTGTGCATAAAATGTTTTGAGATCTCCAGTGCAAGGTAGAAACACCCTTTGCGCACCCGTTGGGGTATAGTAAGTTACCCTAAGGATGTATTCATGTACTTGAAATGTACAAAGGAGGGGCACACATTTAGTTATCGTAGTTAGAGATGCATATGGAGTCAACATTTGACCGCAATGATACAATTAGATGTAATGATAGCTCTTCTTCAGTAATGACTGAAGCATAGACCGCACTAGACCCGGGTCTGCATTGGACCGCAATGATACAATTAAATGTAATGATAGCTCTTCTTCAGTAATGACTGGAGCATAGACCGCAATAGACCCGGGTCTGCATTGGACCGCAATGATACAATTAGATGTAATGATAGCTCTTCTTCAGTAATGACTGGAGCATAGACCGCAATAGACCCAGGTCTGCATTGGACTGCAATGATACAATTAAATGTCACGATAGCTCTTCTTCAGTAATGACTGAAGCATAGACCGCAATAGACCCGGGTCTGCATTTGACCGCAATGATACAATTAAATGTCACGATAGCTCTTCTTCAGTAATGACTGAAGCATAGACCGCAATAGACCCGGGTCCGCATTGGACTGCAATGGTACAATTAAATGTCACGATAGCTCTTCTTCAGTAATGACTGAAGCATAGACCGCAATAGACCCGGGTCTGAATTTGACCGCAATGATACAATTAAATGTCACCATAGCTCTTCTTCAGTAATGACTGGAGCATAGACCGCAATAGACCCGGGTCTGCATTTGACCGCAATGATACAATTAAATGTCACGATAGCTCTTCTTCAGTAACGACTGGAGCATAGACCGCAATAGACCCGGGTCCGCATTGGACTGCAATGGTACAATTAAATGTAACGATAGCTCTTCTTCAGTAATGACTGAAGGATAGACCGCAATAGACCCGGGTCTGCATTTGACCGCAGTGATACAATTAAATTTAACGATAGCTCTTCTTCAGTAATGACTGAAGGATAGACCGCAATAGACCCGGGTCTGCATTTGACCGCAGTGATACAATTAAATTTAACGATAGCTCTTCTTCAGTAATGACTGAAGGATAGACCGCAATGGACCCGGGTCTGCATTTGACCGCAATGATACAATTAAATGTAACGATAGCTCTTCTTCAGTAATGACTGAAGGATAGACCGTAATGGACCCGGGTCTGCATTGGATTGCAATGGTACAATTAAATGTAACGATAGCTCTTCTTCAGTAATGACTGAAGGATAGACCGCAATAGACCCGGGTCTGAATTTGACCGCAATGATACAATTAAATGTCACGATAGCTCTTCTTCAGTAATGACTGCAGCATAGACCGCAATAGACCCGGGTCCGCATTGGACTGCAATGGTACAATTAAATGTAACGATAGCTCTTCTTCAGTAATGACTGAAGGATAGACCGCAATAGACCCGGGTCTGCATTTGACCGCAATGATACAATTAAATGTCACGATAGCTCTTCTTCAGTAATGACTGAAGCATAGACTGCAATAGACCGGGGTCTGCATTGGACTGCAATGATACAATTAAATGTAATGATAGCTCTTCTTCAGTAATGACTGGAGCATAGACTGCAATAGACCCGGGTCTGCATTGGACTGCAATGATACAATTAAATGTAATGATAGCTCTTCTTCAGTAATGACTGGAGCATAGACTGCAATAGACCCGGGTCTGCATTGGACTGCAATGGTACAATTAAATGTCACCATAGCTCTTCTTCAGTAATGACTGAAGCATAGACCGCAACAGACCCGGGTCCACATTGGACCACAATTATACAATTAAGTGTTAAGACAGCTTTTCTTCAGTAATGAAAGGACCACAGCTAAAGTTGAATAGAAAAACTAACTTTCACACTTTCAGAAACGACTGAATTTGAAACCCTTTGACAAGATCTTTATGTTGTATCATTACGCTTCCTAATGGAGTTCTGTTGCTACTGTATACAGACCAAAGTTACAGCATGAAGGACACAGTAGGAGTTTAATATATAACTGGGCTATAACATCTGGCCGATTACCTCTCTGTGGCATGCCCGGTATGTCCATAGCCAGAGCGCAGCTAGCGCTTGCTGCGCATGATGTATTTCACAACTATGAGACCCCATTTGAACCCTATGATTGTCTCCGCATTATTTCGCTGGTAATCCGCATTTCAAACCTTTTGTCGTGAAGTAAAGGAAATTGAATATTCATGTCTTCGTTGGTGTTTGGTATAATCTCATAACAATATTAAAGTTAATTCTTGAGCGGTTGCTTGTGTTGCCGTGTGCCCTGAATGTTCACGTGCAGTTACTGCCCTTCTCGATCGCTTTCCTCTGAATTTTTCTTGGAATAAATAGCCAACTTGTTTGAAAGATTTTGAGCTTTTATTTGAATCATTTTTATTACGGCATTTATATAAAAGTGTACATAAGAGATCTCATGATCACTCATTGTGATGAAGTTGCACATTTTGATTGTTATGAACTTCCAGTGGTGGTCAACATGTTTTTGGCCAGTCTTTGCCAAACTGGTACCAAGTCTTTGAAAACTGATGTTTCGGAGGGAAAAAATGAAATTACAAACACTGAATAGATAATGGATAGTGTATCAAAAAGAAAAGTTTATTCACGATGGAAAAAATAAAGTATAACGGTAGAGGTTTCTTTATTTCTCGGTCAAAGTGATTAGGTGTATAGTTAGTTGCAAAAAAATGATAGGCCTACCACATTCATCGCTAGGATGTTACTGGCCCCACTTCAGTGGTGTAACTAGGGTTAAATGACTGGGGGCATTACAAAGGGGCACCACAAGAAAATAAGCAGCAGCTGCATACAGCTATATACAGCTATATAAACCCAACGACGATTTCAAGGGGGGGGGGTCACCCGGGGGCACAGGGATCTGCTGTGGGGGATGCCCCCGCCCCCTTCCCCATAGTTACGCCACTGCCCTACTTGCTCGGCTAAGCTGCAGGCAGTAATCAGGCATTTTGGGAATGATTTCTATTACTCGTCTGACTGGGTGGCGCCGATCGCGATCGTCGAGCACTTTAAAGTACCAGAGTTGTAATTCCTTCTATGTCCTTCCTCCATGAATGAAGTTGTCTGTACTCTCTTACCTCAACTATGCCAGAACCCATTTCGTTTTGGCCAACATAACGCCACCCGGTCTGATTGTTGCTGTACTGCACCTGGTACGCTGTGACGCCCAGGCCTCCCACAACGCCTTGCATAATCACTCCTTCGATCTTTGTCGGTCGCTGTAGGTCCACTTGCAACCACGGGTTGGTCCTGTCCGAATTAGACGGGCACCAACCACTTTCAGTCCACGGGGATCCGGGGTTGTTGAGCCTCGCGTTGCGCGTTAAGCAGGTGGTCGGCGTAAATGTACTTGATGCCGTAATGCTCGAGTCCGGAATACGACCGTCTTCCATACCGAGAGGGACTCCACAGAATTCTGTAAAATTTTGAAAAAAAAATATGTCCACTCTTTTCTCAGTGCCTTTGACACAGGAAAATAATTTCTCCTTGTTAACATTTGTGTTTCTCTATAACATTCATCACTTTGTGACCAGGTGTGGGCGACGACAGACCAATTCTAATGACCACAAAATTGCCTAGCCATGCTGATTACTACGGCTTGGCCGTATATTTATATCAATCTTATCTGTTTTTCGTGAAAAATTTGTCAAAGTCCGAAGATTTGGATAGGGGTACGACCACACAATGGAGACCTTAAGCAGCTATATTGTCTAAGAGTAGTCATTGGTCTCAAATAACGGTTGGTTTAAAAAGTAGCCATAAGTTTAAAAAAAATCTGCTGGCTTAAATCAGCAAGTGGAGTAAAATTATCAAGTGGTGTAAAAGTAGCCTATGGTCTAAACTTTGCTATTGATCTAAGAATCATAACGTGAATAGGGCCCCATCCAATAAACCACCATCACTAGCCCCTTCGTACCACAAACACCCACCATCAACGTAATCCAACTACTTCATATCAGCTCCTCCACGAGGAAGCTGACGCGTCTCCGCTCAAAGAGAAAACTTACCAGCTGCTTCGACGTGCATTGCAAATACCCACGAGACAATGAGGACAGCGCACAATTTTACCGCGCACAACTCCATTGCAGTTCAGATTCAGACACTGTTTTGACTTGAAATCTTAGAATTTTCTCCAGCTGTACCTCTCGAAGTGTAATATCAAAGTCGTAGCTGATAACAACGCTTCCAATTAACCTCCTCATCACGTTGTTTGGATATACCAAAGAACTGTTGGAATTGGTTGGAATTCGAGACGCTTATGCCAATGTGTGTCATGTATCAGGAAATGGGGTTGGACAAACAATGTGAAGTTCAGGGTTTCCGTGTCCCTGTATGCAAACCCTGTTGCCGTTGGCATACATCCCACCGGAAACATCTCTAAACCCGATCTGATCAGAGATCCTGTTTGGATCAGCCATGAGCGGGGTTGGGAAAGTACCAATCCCCAGTTGGCAACGATTGCGCCTTGGATCACTGTGAACCTGCGCCACGTTCGCTGTAACGCATATCCTTCCCCCATTGTAGAGATGTCTGACAAATGTATGCATCAGCCTGAATGGTTTTTGGTCCGATTCACTACTTTTGTCTTATGTAACTCATATTTCTCCCTCAAATTAACAGTAATGTCTCTCAACGTTAATGCCTTACAAAAATGTTACACTGTTATTGAAAAGTGTCTGTATGAAGTATGGGGTGAGTGTAATCCTCCAATTTATGAAGGAAAATTCCACAAAAAGAATAAGAAGAAAAGATTCCCGACATACGTTATAGTCAGCACTGCCAGAAAAAAATGGAGAAACTACCGGTATGTAACTACATAACTACCTGAAAACTACAGATGCTCACAGCAACAAGCGTCAGGGTCAGTAAATGTTTATGTTTTTTATATTTTCCTGTGAGAAATGCATTATCCAGTGTTTGACATGATCGCCACTTGAACTTGGTTACGGCAATCCGCTCTATCAGATAATGGGGGGGGGAACTACACAATAAACACTTTGTAGGGGGCGATGTTCATAATAAAGATGTACTTCTGTAATTTGAATCAAATTCATGCAGTATCTTACATCAGTATATATGGCTTTATAAAATTGCTCTCCCTGTTTACCGACATTGCAAACATTTCAGTCATTGGGAAATCCTGAAAAATCTTCACAGTCCACTTAATTTTGTTTTTGCTTATCACCAAAACGTGTGGTCAATTGTACGCCATAGTGTACACTGATATCAACACAATGAAGGACATGATAAAGCAAGATATAGCGAAGCTCATCTTTAACTGTAAAAAGACAGGACGCTGAATCACTTGAACCAAAATAAAGAAACGATCAAAGCACCATGATGAACCATACATTGCTAACGAGGGAAAAGGTCCAGTATCATAAACATTATCATAATTGATGAAATGATGTCGGGATTTCCTGAATACATGCGACATTTCCCGAAAACTGAACCCTTTGCAGAGGTAGACGTCCTGCAATGACACGATACAACTGAAAACAGTTTACCACGGGAAGTTTCAAGTCTAAGAGCAAAACCAGACGCAATTCAATCATGTGGTTAAATTTCAAACTATAAAAGAACAATGACCGCATAGTCAGTCCCACGAGTGCCCTACGCTATGCTGTTATGCAATACCACCTGAGAAAAACGTACCTAACACAAAACATTATTGCAATTATTATGAATTATTGAAAAGTTCACGAAACGTAAGTTAATCTTTCATACTATTATTCATTTTATTCTTGTTGAAATGTCAGTGTGCTCCGCACTGTATATTTAGGTTGATATGCTATGACCTGTGACTTTTTAGAATGGAATTGAGCTGTAGCAGATGGGCTTTGTGCAAGGGCAGTGCAAACCCCTTCAGGCCGAAGACAATAAAAAATGAATACGACCACAGTGGTGGAAACAAAGAGATTGCAAAACCCTGAGAGGGTGCATGCTTTGAATTTGCAAGACAGACTCATCCATCAGAAACTGATACGCCAAAGTGATGTTTATAATTTGGACCCCATGTTGGCACCTGCTCAGCAAAACCGGTTAAATTGTCCATAGAACGAGTGGCAAGGCTCTTTCAACTTTGAGAACGAAGAGGTGTAGCAAAAAAGTGGAGATCCCCTTGGAAAAGCCATCTGAACAAAAAATGGGCTAAAAGGCAAATTATGTCTCTTCAGCGACAAGGAACCTGAACGCCGTGTCATTCTTATAAATAGGCCCCTACCCGTGGCATCCGGGAGGCGTTTAGAGATTTAGTAGGAGCAGAAACCACTCAAGAAACTCTGAACCTCAGGAAACTGCGCTTGACCAGGAAAAATGTGACGATGTTACGGATGAAGATAAGACCGGTGGGGAAGGGAGAAATACCAGCGAAGGTTGCAGGAAACAGCTACAAACTGAAGGAAATCCACATGTGCTCCAAACACAAAACGTAAAGGAAAGAAGTCCTTAGATGGACGCCACTAATTTTCCTCTACAGTGACCTATTAGCCATCTAAAAGCTATGAAATGTTCTTAAAACTCAAATTCAGAAAACATTTAAAGTTTTTCAGACCATCCTCATGGGATTTGTGCACAGGGCGTCCGTATATGGAATTCTTGAAAGGACTTGCAGGTGCAGATATTTTCTTTTATCACCATCCCAGTGTATAAATTCAAAGGTGAACTCCATAAATCTCTTTGATATACATAATCTTCCATGTGATCTACAGCCATTCTACAGCCCTTCATGAGGTCGCATTCATGGGCAAAATTCTGACGCTAATGCACAAATTGGTGATTTTGGAAAGATGACAGAGAACAATTAAGAGGTCGGAAACACTACAGTTTTACCAGTATTTGAGAAAAAGAATTTTAACAATCTAAACCATAACATAAAGATAGATGAATATTATTTAATCCGAATTATTTCTCTGTCAATATAAGTAACCAGTTTTAAAAACTACCAAACCTTTGCGTTTTCAACTCCGTCAAGAAACATGATGTACAACACCAATATCGAGAAGCAGAAGTGGATAAAGGTCCGGCAAGATGGACTGCCTCTCAGGAAAGTGGTGACATTTGACTATTCAAAATGGGTTTTTATAGAATTGTTGGTTGGGACGCTTCTAAGTAGGCCTATTCTGTATAGGCAGACCAGGTGAACAAGATACAGTAGACGAAAAGTTTCGGACCAAGCTCGCATTACAAAGATACAAATTGCCAGTGATCGCGAACGATGAGACACCCATCTTATTGACAATGATCACACACTTTCTTCACAAGATTATCTTCAAGTATTTGACATCCTCATGAAAATGACGAACACATTTTGGTATCGTTAACTGACGGGATGACAGGGCACATTATCTACCGTCTAATCCTTTACTACGCCAAGATTGGAATCCAAAGGCAGACAACTTTGCTTCAGGAGGACTTTTTATCCACATTTTCCATAAGTTACATTTGTACCATCTCTCTGTTTCTCCCTGTAGAATCCGTTCAGCTGGATAAGAATTACCTTCGCTCCGGTTGTGATACTGCCTCTATAATTTATGTCATGAAAAAACCGAAAAAATAATTGTCTATTTTGGTTTAGAAACAATTAAATTAGAGGTGATTGATCTTTTTCGTTACAGTTAGCAAACCACTGTTTTCACATGTGTAGTTTTCAATGTTTACAAACCATGAAATTGCACGTCGATCATAGGTTTTCATTTACAAGCGATAAAAGTGTACAAATATGTAGCTTCCGTTGTCTCTAAACCATGAAACTGCATGTTAAAATTATTTTTACAAAACGGCGCCCAATACAATACATATTTCTGTCGGCTTGGTGTAGTTCACAAGAATTGTTTGGACTTGGTACTGTCCACAAGGGGAAATAGAATTGTGAACTTCTGAAGTTTTTGAATTCACTGAAAGACTTGGATTTGGGGGACTTGGTCTTTGATGAACATAGCTGATGGAGGGCATTGTAGACTGAGAGGGCATTTCAATATAAAAGCCAAGTGTACTGACTGAGCTACCTGCAGGTCACTGGAAGATACGAAATGGACATAAAATGATTGTTGGAATAGTTAGGTCTTCAGCTCAGGGGATATATCTCTTGGGTGGGGGATCCCTTAGAAGGGTGCCCTGCATGCGAGGAGACGTCTCACGCAGCCTGGCTGATAATCCATACCAACATTGTAATCTTGTGGATAATGCTTCCAGCTCCTTAATATCATGCGCCCCATGGCTTTGCTTTTTCGTTTGCTAGTGTAATTCCGCTGACAATCATTTACAAGGATGGGATAGGCGTATACTCTCGCTAAACACTGCATAAATTTATCACGCGTACACAGTGTCCTCAGCGTCCGTTTCCCCATGTTTGATCTTGTTTTAGTTTTTGTATTTGTTCCTGTTTGAGTTTATTGGCAGATACATTTATCTTTACCTTTTTTAACGGTTTACCAGCCAATGTTATAGGGCACTTACAAAATAAAAACCCGAGCAACAATACACAAAGTGAATGCAATAAGTTTATTTCTGAACAATACATGCAAAGACAATTATAGTGATCCATGCTATAATTATACCCCTTACTATAAGCTTAACCAAGGAACATCTTCAAACACCTTTAGTGTAATTATTAAAAATTTGAGTCAACAACGTCGACAACAAATGCAATCAGGTGTGCTGTATTATCACTAATATTAGGTAAGGTTTTTTCAACAAATATCAAAATGCAACTGAATATGGAAAAAACACAAACACATTCAACAACTTCTTTAAATGATTTAAAGCATTATAAATGGACTAAATAGAAATAAAATTTAACTTACCATGTCTCAACCTGTTTATTGGACTTAAGGCCTACATTTCGCATGTTTGCCATACGTAACATTTTCATTAATTTATCAGCTACCATTCCGCTAAGTTTTATCTAAATCATAACCTGTGGTTGGCAAACCGATAGGGTTCGTTGCAAGGATAAAAGGGGCTTCATAACCTTGATATACAGCATTAGACTCTCCTCGGCATATACTCAGCAAACGAGAACACCGTGGTTTACACACACGAAGTTTCAATTTACCTTATATAATAACAACAAAACATCCTTAGTTTCCAGATTGCATGTGAAAAACCGAACATTGTTCAATGTTTCCACATGTTTCCTATGCAAATTTGATGAACTGAGACCACCACTTCAATTAAATTCAACAGAGAAACATACTTTTACCGATGAAAAAGAATCTACATACAAGCATTACTACGAACTACGATAAATTCAAATATATCGGTTGCAGTGAAAACCCTGACACCGTTACTCATTTGAACTTCATGCAAAACTTACATCTACTTTCAAACGCAAACAATAATCGGAAATCGGTTGTCTTTTTCAGGTTCAGGCTTCAGACTTGGCCAAACCTGATCGTGAAACTGGCCATATTACTTCTGCCAGAACAGTCCTGGAGAGGAGACTACTGACACGAAATCACGTCGGCTTTCCCTTCCAGTGATTGTCGAGGTCTGACACACTCTTGTACATTCGGAGGAATCTTCAACGGGATAGCAGACGAATAAATTGCAGTGGACGTACACCTGGGAGAACATCAAAATTTTTGTCAATAAAGTTTTTCCATATGAAGATGCCCACAATTGTTGTTTTTACATCTGTGTACACCCTCACCACATTTCACGGGAGACGGAAACTTTGCTCAAAACCCGAATATGCTTCATGACAATGGCAGTCAAAACCAGTGAACAATGCATAACATATCAGTCGGCTAGCTGCTTTTGCCAAGGAATAACACAGGTGTGGATCCGGGGACTTAGGGTTTAGGGCAACCCCTCTGCTAATTGACTTTTTAGGTGGCTTATGTCTAAAGACCCATATAAAGCAGAAACCACATGGGGTCTTATTTTGCTTGTACTGATTATGGACAAAACAAAGAAGTGGCTTCCCCAAGGGCGACGGATGCATGTAGTAACCAGCCCCCTTTTACTAACCAAACTTTCCCAGCACCCCCAACAAAACATCCTGGATCTGCCTGCGATATCATCCGCGCTTCTTAACTTCAACTGCTACTAGTGCCATATTTGATTACCATGCGGATATTGACACTGTCAAATGAAACAATGAGAATGAAATTTGGCTCTAACTCACGAAATACACGCACTGTAAGTAGTTAACGAAGATGGAGTGCCTTTTTTGTAATTTGCTTGTACTCTAGCCCGAAATGCATTTACAAAGCATCAATAATCCAAATGCAACCGAAAAATTATTTCGCCCTACAGACGCGGTTTATGCAATCATGAAACAATTGTGACATCGTAAAAGAAAGGAGGAAAATTTGCAGTTGGAATGCGTTCAACTTCTGAGAATTCTGCTAATACTTTACCTGATGTTCTGTTTACTTTCGTGCCAAGTATAATAAGTGAGACTTCACTTCAGTTTAAACCACGTCACTGCCTACAGAGCTACATGGAACAATGGAACCCGAAGTTCGCGCACAATTTGAAGATCAGTGCGGTGTACGGAGTCACCGTTACGAAATAACAGGTTTTGCCGTCAAACCATGTGAATAATTATGCACATGTCTTAATAATTTAAGACATGTGCATTGGTCTGCTTAGTTAATCTGACCTGACATCTTTCCGACAACGTGCTAATTATTACACACTATGAAGCTCACCGTGTCATGGATGCGCCAGCCAAGGAAAGCAAATGCACCAACAGAGAAGCGGACCTTGTTAGAAACATCTGACTCGTGAAGTTGTAATGTCTCATCGGCTTCGCACCTGGAACAATTAGATACTGATTACAGTCAGTTTACGTGTCTTTTGAAGGATTAATTGCGATGAGTCTACATAATGACTGCGTGGTTAAAAAAGTTGTCATGTACATGCTAAGGAAGTGACATTCGAACGAAGTTTAAAAAGAATAGGCCGATATTTTTGAAAGAGAAAACGCAGTTATCAACCGAAAAATACCAATTGTCCGAGTTAAAAAGAATTCCTTTCCAGCTAGGAGTTGTAATGCAAAATATCATTCACACTTTACTTACCACTCGTTAATCAATTCATGACGTGGCCAGCTATAGGGATTTTCGGAAGTTGTGGCCCAGCATGACTCGAAGGAGGCGTGACAGTTACGGCCACCAGAACACCTAGCTTTTCCCTGAAAGTAAAGCCTCGTGTCAAACGTCACATCGAGTGGATGTGATGAGGTCTCTTTGTAGGGTTGACTGTAACTTGCATCGAAGAGTTTCAGCGAATTATCCGTCAGAGCATCCAAGAAGTTCGCTCTGCCGTTGAACACTCGGTACTCAATGATCGGAAGACTGGGATTGTACGGCAGGGTCTTGATAGTCTTGGCAGGGATGTTGCAGGAGAAACGGATTTCCTCGTGGGGAGCCCGAGTGACTTCGGTCCCTGCAGGGCTGTAGGGCTTTTCTGGGATGTATATAATGTTACTGTACGTGTAATCCGTACCGTTTCGCTGTAAAAAGAAAAGAGAGAAATATCGCTCGGTTGGATTCTTATGCTTTAGGTCCTCAGCATTTTACCAATCGACATTGCTGTTCATCACTATTGAAGTTGTGGGACGTGCACAAACTTACTGCTTACTGTCCACACAGCTTGTTGTTTTTCTCATTTGTTTTGCAATGTTTGCTAACTGTACGTCCGGCATATGTTTATGTTTCTGAACTATATACTCCCCTACGCCTCTTTCTTTAAGTTCTAAATGGTCGGTCAAATCGAAGTTGCTTGACTTCAACTTTGCTAAAGATCCTAAGATAATGCAAGATCATAAGACTGAAAAGAAAATACCATCCACTGGACACTTATTCACACATGATCAAAAACTACAAGAAACAAATTGTGAAATATCTCCCTCCATCATAATCAAATAACCAATGTTACAAAAATCCACAGGGAGTGCAACTAAATGTCAGGTTTTTTTAAAGGGTTCACAAACTTTTCTGGTCAAAATAAAAGACGGCATTAAAAGGATCTCTTGACTTCCGTCTACAACATGATTTCCGTTGTGTAGCTGGGGATCCAATACCCAAAGTAGTAATAGTAGTAGTATGCTCCAGCGGATACAAAAGGGTTGTGTGCGGTGCGGATGTTTGTATGATATTCAGATGTTTGGATGTGTGGATGTCCGACAATATTCTCATGTGTTACTGCAACAGTTTGGGTGGACACCTCTGGAACACATGGCCATTTACAGACCTGCATGCGTACAAATCATAGATAATCTAACTAATGCCAAAAGACTTTGTAAGTTCAGTCCTACCAATATGGACTGTCACTCGCAACTGAGTGGGACTTGGGGGGTGCTTAAATTACGATATGACTTCTCATGTGCAGAGTGGCAAATCCTGGTTACTGGCAGCCGCTCACACTAACTGCATTTGAGGGATGGCTGCTGCCATATGATAGCTTTAGCAAGTGGCTGCCGTCTCTTTGTTTCTGCTCCTTGCTACAGGGATTTCTCAGTCGGCTGCATGGACCATTTCTTGATGACTGAGCGCCATGTGGGCTACGTTTTCCAAGCTAATGGGCTGTGTTCTGGCAGCTTGAAGGTGCTGTCTCAAAATGTCCTTAAACGTAGCTTTAAGCGACTCCACCGATGAGGCCCTGAGCTAGTACGCTTTTGGTAGACAGGTGTCACCCATGCGATATAAGCCCCACGTGAATCGTCGATCTTCGTGATGTGGTCTAATCGTTTGATAGGGCTTTCTGAGGATAGCACGAAGATGGCGAATTTAAATTTTGGTTTATTGTTCTGAAATGCTGGTACTATAAGTGTCGGTTCAGTTTAGACTTGACAATACTTCTACCCTTCACTTAGGCCTAGAGTGTTGCAGTTGTGCCGTAGAAATAAGCCATAATTTCGTGAGCTCGCGCTTCGCACAAAACCACGCTTGAGCGTGAATTTCCACAATTTAGATTCATTAGAGGTTTGAAACCAGCAATCTGTCTTCATACTAAGGGTTCAGAAGTAATCAGTTTTCTGACCATTCAAGGGATGGATAACACGTAAAGGCTTCAGAAGTTACAGGTAGGGTCAAATTGCATGTAGGCCTACTGTAAACTTGCACACTTGCAAGTTGTTGCAATCAACGTGAAAGAAAAATGTCACCAACGGGAGTTGGAAGCAATGTGTACAGTTAGTAAAGATCTTAATTGCCCGTTAGGACTATAGACCGCTAGCGGAACTGATAGAGGGAGTATTTTCCACAGCAGAGGCTGCCGTGGTGGGAAATGCACTTCGCTGGTTCTCGAACGACTGCGAAATGCAAGCGTTGCGGTTGCGTCGCTACCAATAAAATGAACACTCCCCACCAACCTGACTCTTTTCAATCAATGAGGGGGTGCTTCAAAGCGGATATCCTTTCACACAGATGGCCTAAGGTTGCTGCTACAGCATCTGTCTAGTTTACTGTCGTGCAAAAAATATGCAGCCAATGTAAGTGAAGCATCGCACTTCTTCATCGGCTTGTCATTGTGATGGACAGTTGGATGTAAGCTGAATGAGGTAGCAGTTGAAAGAGGACCTCATCATTTTTCTGTTTATGACGAGACCAAAAGTAGAGACATTTCCAGCGAATCTGCTGACAAGGCTCTTCATAAGAATCCACAAGAGCATCGTCATGAAGACAAAGTACATGTAGTTATTATAAGCAGGTCAGTTTTTGCTGGCTTTCAATCGCTTTTAATTTATGATGGTTTTTAATATAACATAATCAATTTTATTCCCATTGCTATTGTGATTAAAATAATTAGTATGTTGTTGTTTTTTGCATTTATTTAAAAAAGGATTTCTTTTTGTTCCGACGTTTTTTACTTCTTCTCCAAAAAGTCCACTGACTTTGTGCACGTTTCTTCCACCAGGGACATTTAGTCCTTTTGCAAGATTAGATCTTCATCAAAATTACACCAATGAAGGACCCTTGTGTTAAGATGGTAATAAACAATGACGTCGTGATAACGTTATCAAATGATTTATTATTGCTTTTTTTATATTTATTTCAGCCCACTGACTTTGTACACGTTTTCAAGGCAATATTTTGGTCACCTAGCGATCTTGAATTATCATTAAAGTTACAACAAGCAAAAAAACCTCAACCCAAAGATCATATTAAAATAGCAGTGTCATGATGACGTTATCAAGTGGATTAAATTTTGAATAGGTAGAGATTTTATCAATTTATACAGCTTTTCCGAAGGTATTTTGGGCCACTTTTTACACAGAACTAAGCCGTACAAACCAATACTCTTCTGGAGCAATGAAGTCATCATGACGTCACCAAGTGTGAAATTACAAGCCCTTTAAAATTCGATACCTTAAATATTTAATAATGGATATGATATCAGTATTCTGCTTGCGGCAAGTAGTAAAACTTAAATCATCGTTTCATCTCGTGCCTACAACTCACATGACCTTTCCTTCAGGTCGAAAAAGACTAAAACAGGAAGTGGTTTATTGTTTAATTTGGTAAAAGATATTGACTTGATATTGAACAGTGTTAGTTACTAAGGGTACAGTATTCTTCAAAACATCTACCGATGACGTGAAATAATTCTCGATTGCCCTCTAGCGACAGGTTAAAAATTTTGAAAAATGAGTTTTGACTGGATGTCTGGCAGATTTTGTTGGAATAGCCTCAAAATTGGTGTCTGTGATGATCTTTACCCATTCGAGACACATGTAAAAGGTTGAGGCCGATGACGTCATGAAACCGGAAGTAATTACATTGAAAATGGTTTAATTCTTCAAACTTCCATAAAAGCTACCGTAAGAGGTATTAGAAGTGTCCATAGATAATTTAATTTAGTAAAAACATTTAATGGGGTTTCCTGAAGAAAACAAAATGAACAGCGCCAGAAAATCCGAGAAAAAATGATCAAAGTTGCACCCCTGTACATTTTTAATCACCCTTGCCGCCAAGGCCATTTGTGTGCATGTGTGCATAATTATGAATTTATTAGTGAAACGGTCTATAGCAGTGCTTCGACATAACAGGACAAACGAAAGATCTAGGTAGGACCAATGCTAACTTTGTTCACGTAAACACGCAAGAAAATGGATGGCATCTAATATACAAATTTGGTGTCTTCATTATTTTTCCATACTTGCGTTAACTAATCTAGAACGTGGCGTCATTGATGAGCGAATCGCCAATAAACCTAAAAGCATCGTTAATATTTTGAAAGATAAAGCAAAGCACCTCGAACAACTTGATATAAATTTGTTAATTTTTTAACAGTTCATTTTTATGAATTAGGTCTGAATTTTGCTAGATAATTACGTTTTAGATGCTGGCCTGGAGGATTGTATTTTAACTGAAGTAAACGACAAATGAATGACGGTTTTGCCATTCTTTCAATACCTACCAAAAACCCACTAAAATTGCACGTTTCTTAGTAAATAGAGAAATAGGTTTCTTCATCTTCACCACTGGACTAAATACAGTGTGAAGATTTGAATATTGCACTAATAGTTCATAACAATCTTGAAAACTGCTTATATCATTCTCTAATACACTGCATAAATATGTATTTTTCTACCTGTATAACTACATGTATATATTAAGTTTGAAATCCTCTTTGTTTTCCTTGTGACTTAAAATTTGGATTCGTTTTTAATCGGTCTGAATGACAATGAGAGAATGAGGTGAATGCGACAGAACATTTCCTACCTGGAAAGTTGTTCCACACATGCCATAAGATGTCCACATGCGGTGGTAGGTGTCGTTGTGCCTGCTTCCTCTACAGCGTGGGTCACGCAGATGCATTATCTCTGGACCATGGCCCCCGAGGTCCACCTCATCCGTGGGAATGAGCATATTCATGGAAGACACGCTGCACGTAAGTCGTGGTACTTTTTGCTCCGCTAGGAAGATTAATTTTTGCAGGAAATATCATTGAAAAACAACTTCGTGGAACGACTTATAAAAATGCATCGTTTCTGGGAAACAAGCATCGTTTACAACAACAGACAGAAAGATACAATCGATTCACATCAAGACTGACGTTGTTTGGGGACAAAGCTCCACTCTGCAGGTTTGGATTTCACTGTGCACTTGCGCTGGGCTTGCCCTTCAGCACTCTGTACGACTCCTTCATCAAGGGAAATGGTGTACTCGGTTTTGAAATCAAGAAACACCTCGTGGCTGTTTGGGAACGTAAGGGTGTCACCGTTGACAACGACAGCATCGGGGCCAGTGGCATCCACACGCCAGATCAAGGCGTTGCTAGAATCACGCAGGGTCACATAAGCCGGGCTGAACACTCCTTGTTGAATCTGCCATTATAGTGAATATTTATTTGTTTTATCATAAAAAAACTCATAAAGTTGACTGGGTCCAAACAAAAACTTAAATTTGGTCCTCATAGGCCAATCCTAGTCTATGTAGTTTTCATATCGCATGAGTTTTAGTGCACAAAGAAAAAAATTAAACAACTGTTGATTGCAGAATAATTTTGCTTAGTTCGTTTTTAATCACTGCCAACAGTTGTTGCAAATTCAGATTCCTGGATTACTAAGGAAAAGATTCCTGGAGTCACAAGGAACAAAAACAAACAAACAAACAAACAAACAAAAAGAAAAAAAAAGAAACGCAATGAAACTGGCTAAGCCTATGCCAACATTTAGTAAAGAGAGAAGCTTACAAATTTGGAGTAAGTTATCTTTTACATTTGAACTCCCATTTTTAAAAACTCAACCTTTTCATTACTTTATTTTCTAGTGCTTATTCCCAAGGAATCCAATGAGAAAGTATTTTGGGATTTACAAAAATGGCCCTGCCAAACGGGAGTTTCCCGATTGAGCTACGTCTCCACGCTCTTTTCAAAATATTGTAGAATTGACAGACGTGATATATTTGACACAAAAATAACAGGCTGGATTTTAGTATGCTTTGAATCTAAAAAGGTTTGAGAAGATACACTGGAGATTTCTTTGAAACCCAAGACACGATGCATATCGCTTTTTTTCATTACGTAATTTTCTCGCAAATAATTAGCTGTTGAAAAGTTCCAGGAAACCAGTTTCATTCGATGCGATAGATGCATTAATAAAGCACATAATTTTCATTATTGTATTGTTGAATGATACATAAAAGAGCACACTAAAGTGGCACTTTAAATTTCTTACCTCTCTGTTGAATTTGATGGCCCAATTCGGTACGATTGCTTCAGCTTCTTGGGAGTTTTCAGCTGGGATGGAGTTGATTTTATCCACTCGTAATGCCCCCGGTTCTGACCATGACGAACAGCACTTTTTACGTAAACCATTTTAATTTTGCATTTGTTCTATTTCGGTTCTCATTTTTCATTTGCCAAATAATATATGGTCTTTGGTTAGTTTGAAAGTTAAAATCTCAGGGCAAACATTATTTTGTGGAGCATTTGGAATATAAGCGAGCGAAATATTTTTTTGCAATTACCTGTTCGAACAACCCTTACGGTGAAACAGGACTGTGAGCTTACGAACCTGTAGATGATAATAAACAGGAATTTTAAATGAACAAATGTGGATACCAGTCTTGTAAAAACCACTTAGGTAAAGCTTGTATTCAGATAAGAACATCTTTGCCCTGACAGCTCAATAGCTGCCGTACGTACAGGTACACGTCAGTGATCAATCAAGTTTGCTTAACTTATTACCTGAGTTGCACATTCGGGCATTTGATAATAAAATGTGGCTCAACCTAAAATGTGTATTATTATGGATGTTTGGTTGTCGCAAAATAAACCCGTGCCCCCCTTTTCAACACTCACAGATATAACAACTGAACACTCCGATATTGTGAAGTCTGACAAAAAGTGGGATGCGCACGTGAATTCAATCATCAAACACACCATTTTTTCTTGTTCATGCTCCGAGGGTTTAGTATTACAGTCTCACAATTTTTGATCTTCTCAGTATCTATACGTCCTTTATCCATCCTTTGCTATAGTACGCTACACCTGTGTGGTCAAGCAGTATAACAAAGAAAAACAGCGACGACCTGGAGATATCGAGAGAATACCACACAACAAACATCTAACAAAAGAAACAGTGCGCTAACAATGAGCGTCCATTGTTATTGCATCGTACCTCTTATTTTAGATGTTCATAGTGACAAGCGGGCTTGTAGAATCAATCAACAGTGTTCTGTAGCATTAAATATATGCAAACTGGACCAGCTGGAACACAGGAGGGAACACCCTTGCTATAGGTGTTTGCATAAACACTCCCTCAATTAACCATTTGAGAAATCACATTCCCGCTAAACCTAGGCGCAGTTACCATTTAAGGCATACTGGGCAGGTAGGTGAGATCAGGTTTAGAATGAACGATTCAAGAGAAGCCCTTTGCCTCACTTTATCCACATCTTGAATGTTTTTTAATTGATTGTCCTGAAATCACTCAAGTTTCCACTCAATTCTCCGTCTGTGCTATTGCTTGCTTTTCAATGGTATTTGGTATTGATTTTTTGGGGAGGGGGTGTTTTGTCAGTCCTACCTGGCTTTTTATGATAGTATATCTATTTAGTACTATTAACTGTTCACATCAATATTATTAATTATAATTTTATTAATATTATTAATGTTAATAATTATATCAATGTTACTGATTGTAATTTTATGGAAATTTGTAATTGTAAATAATACGCATTGAGAGTCATGGTCTGTTGAAATAAATCATTTAATGAAAAGTGATATGAGGCTTAATCACTAGAAAAACTAGGAAGACTTTTTGCTCAATGCTACATGAAAATGCCTCTGCTCTATTGTTGACCTTGTCAGGTCTGCGTCTGCCTAGAGAGTGGTATCTGCTCGAGCTGCTGAGGACAGTAATATAATCATAGAGTGGTTAGGCCTTGACCTGTTGTACAATTTTAGAGGGAAGAGTCCTATTTTCGGGGGTACAAAGGATGTTCTGATTGTTATAAGGCCAGCACAACCTTATTTAGGAACAAAAATGGTCAGCTAATGGGCAGAAATAAATATTAATGTGGGCAGGGGACTCATGTCTGATGCACGTACATCGGCCCAGAGCGTACCTATATGCCACCATGGACCTATCCCATTCTTTGATATTGCCGGGTAAGGAGTTCAAAGGTGGAACACCTATAGTCTGCCTGCAACCACTGCACAGATTACTAACTTAAACTGATACGATTTACCTTTCCTCTTCTACAGCCAGGACACAGATGATGTAAGTCTTCTCTTGCGTTGGGGTAAATCTAAACACGATCTCATAATCAGAGGTAGTTCCGGGGACACGTGTTGGTGTGTCGGTTGAGTAGTCGTCTACCTTAATGCTGGTAATTCTGTTAACAGAGTAAATTTATCAGATTCAAATATTTAAATTTCAGTAAGTAAAACGGACATCTATAGCAGTTCAAGGCAATGCCAGACTATTAATTTATTTATTTATGCACTCTGTTTAAATTGTATGTCAATTGAGGTCTGAAGCTTTTCACAGTGAAGGTGGAAATTTAAGTATAAAGGTTTGCGGCAGCATGCAAAGATGCGTGGTTCTGATTCTCCGGTTCTTTGCAGACCACACATCTTGCATGGTGCTCTCTATACTGCAAACCTTTTTAATTAAAACGTACTTCCAGCTTCACTTGTACACACTTCGCTGGATTCATTTTAAGGGCACTCCTGATAAGCAGCTAATCAATAAAATATTTGAACAGCATGATCTAGTTTTGGTATTCCAAAAAGTGAGGCCATTCAGGTACAAAGTGTTGCGCACTCACAAACCATAATGGTGAAATTCAAGCGCCCATGTTTTATTCGTTTTCATTGCCTTTCATTCTCATGGTGTATTACATGTATTTATCTCGATTATGCATATGGAAATGTGTGGAGACGTTATTTTTGTTATTCATGCTGTAGGCTACTCTACCATATGATTTTGTGTTTCCTCACTTCTTTGTCTTTCTTCTGCTCAGTTACTCAGTTCATGGAGCTATTAAACACGAGGAGTTAGAACAAAGTCCCTACATACTGTAATCCGATTAACTGCTCTGGTCGGCTCCATAGACAAAGCGCGAATACCTGCTCCAGTATTGAAGACCCTAGACATTCGCTGGAATCAATGCACGCAGAAGATGCGTACCGTAGGTCCTCTTCAGTAGTCCTCAGGAGTCAGCGAGTGATCCCCTTAGATGTGCGCCAAAATTCTGAATCGGCCGTAGTTATTTGGCAAAAAGTCGAACGTCTTTCAAGTCAGTTATGCCATTTTGCGAGTCCGGCGGTAGAGAACAAATACCCCAAATATGAACTGCGATATTTATTTAACCTAGTGGTTCCTACGGTTAAAAGAAGGTGGAAACATGCCGCAGGGATGCAATACGGCCGTTTCACAATAGTGCACCACCAAGAGTTTGCAACGCCTTGGCCAATCACAATGCGCGTTTGGAAAGGGTCGACAAATTTCGCGCGTTATGATTGTCTAACGCGTTGCAAACTCTTGGTGGCACACTATTGTAAATCGCCCGTATTAGCAACGTGGTGAGGTTTCATGCCGAGACAGTTGTGGAAAATGACAGAAAGGACAACGAATCTTCCAATGTTTTGTGTGTTTTTAATTTTCCTATGGACTGCTACACTCTTTCCGTTTTATTGTGCGTATTTTTGGAGAATTTGTAATATTTTCAAGATGCGTTTTTAAATTTTGCGTTGGGGAAATGTTAATTTTATGTACGGGTTTTGCCCTTACCCAACGTATATATTGATAAACACTGTATGCTCAATGCTAGTCAGAGAGCTTGCGAAAAAAAATAAAATAAATTCACAAGCTTACTCGGGTGGGACTCGAACCGACGGTGGTCGAGTGGTTAAAACGTCTGCACTAGTGAGCAGGAGAGTAAGCATGCCGGAGGTCGTGGGTTCGAGTCCCACCCGAGTAAGCTTGTGATTTTTTTTCGCAAGCTCTCAGACGAGCATTGAGCATACAGTATTTATCAATATATACGTTGGTAACGGCAATACCCGTTAAATAGAATTTGTATTAGTTAGTACTTCTGTTTATTGTTAAGGGAGACGTTTTGGGGATGTAAGACGTAGCCAGACTTTCATTGCCATTGGAGTATCAGAAAAATTACTAAGATTATCGGTGGTCTCCGTCTCGAGGCGGCCATGTTGAACATGCAAAAGTGTTACGGACACGTATGCGTGGTACCAATCACGATCCTTAGCAAATGCACTTCCGAGCATTCCTTATAGCCCTCAAATGACGAAGAATTTGTTTTGTCCTTGCAGCACGTGCAGTGCTCGCGGTGGCCATCATTGACCCTTTTGATCTCTACATGTACTTGCTCCTCGTGTATAATAGCTCCATGGTCCATGGTTTGCACCCAAAACTATACTTTTGTACACGTAACATCGTATTCTCTACTTTTTACACACGACGTTATTGCACATATGTGACCCTTTGAGATTAAAGATGTCACATGTGCTGCACCGTTATGTTGGGCTTTACAATTACACCTCCTTCAAAACCACTTATGAACTGATATGAAGCAATGGGAGAGTACTGACAGCAATAAACCAGCTATACAGTTGGACTGTCACCCAAGCCCTCGTATACCACCCACTTGTATAAACTGTTGACCGTGAATATACAATCTTTAATGAACGGTAGTACAAGTCTATGCTGCCACAAACCTGACATTTAGGGAACGCAAAAAAAAGACACGTGTGAGTCTCATAGGGCTGCGCTGATTGGACAGACCTCACAGGCACGCCCGAATGACGTCGGACACAGTACGTTTTTCGCACGGACCCTCGAAGGAGTTCCAAACTGGCTCGTTACAACGAACTGTGCACGACATATTGCCATGAGCAATATACCCTCATTTCCGGCACAAGCACAACGCACCGAAGTTTATTTTACAGAGGCAATCTGCCAACCCTTTTTGGTAACACCCCGCTCATTCCCGTCACTTCAACACAGCCAAACGTTCGTTGCAAAAGAACTTTCTTAAGGACAGCAGAACAACCTACATTCCAATAGTTGCTGATGGTGCCAAGGATTCCTTCACCCACGAGATTTATATCTTCCAGATTTCATTTGGGAATGACAAAATCCCTGAGTTTTGAGAGAGGGGTCAGAGGAATTGATACCGAGAGTTGACCTGTTATTTTGGTTGTCCGGTGAGCCATATGGATGCTAGAAATTCAATACATCTAAAATATGGAAGATAGAGCCACTACTTTAGCATATATCTAAAAATTTGTAAGCCTCAAATACGAGCCGAAACCTTTTGAGACAAGTAAACTGTAGCTGTAATGAAAACTTGGAAAGGACCCCGCGTTCCCGAAGCACCTGGCCAAACTCTACCGTCTATCCTGCACATGGAGACAGCCTTTCGGCTGGATATAGCTTGGTATGCAGAGACCAACGTATTCCGAGTAAAGCTGGGCTTGCATTGGATGTCCTGTATGGTACTTAACTCTTGACTTGCACAGTGTTCATTGAAGACGGGTTCGAGGGATTTCATTTCTTTGTATCGTCGGCATACTAACATTGGCACAGCCACGGGGGCAGGGAGGGGGCACGTGCCCGCACAATTAATGATGCCCCCACTTAAAAAACAAGGACAAATGGATACTGAACATGGATAACAAAAACTTGCCCCCCCCAAAAAAAACCACCACCGAAAGCTGGTGCCCCTATAAGATGCAGTGCTGGCACCCCCTTTGTGCGCCCCACTAATAAAATCCTAGCTACTCCACTTGGCATAGGGCATTGTAAATCAAAAGCCAGGCGGGACTCATAATTGCAAACTGGAGAACGCTGTCCAAAACAAGATAAAAAATGTTGACCCGCATGCAGGGGCATTCATATAGCTCAGCCAGGCAGACACGGTGTGGCCCAAAGCCATAATTGGCTTTACCATTTGCGTGTACTATTTTAAAATACGGGAGGGTGTTTTAGTAATCGAAACGCTCGTCTATAGAGTCTGAAAGTAAAACGTCACACAGCAAGCTTCCGGAAATCTCTTATAATAATATAAATATTATAATATTATAATATTATAAATCTCTAATAACCTTCGCGGTCGTAAAGAAGTTCCTCATACAGTGAAACATGTCTGTTTCCATTAGAATAAAGTCATATTCATTGATTTACAACTTTTGATTATCTTCAGTCGAAGCATCTATATCTGTATATAAGGAGCATGTCATCAGCTAGGCCTACATGTACTACTTCGAGTAATGCTAGAAAGTAATGCTGTCACCTGTAATTTGAAGATGTAGCTGTTGCAACCATTCTCATCCTGAACTCTTGTCCAAGTACCAGGTAAAAACACATCCTTGGAACGTTCAGGTCCGGCTTTCTGCACTCTCCATCGTAACGGAATACATCAATTAGCAAATGCAAAGGTGTCTTACTCATCGGTTTCTTGGACTCAACGCTGGCGTAGTCCTCTAACATAACCATCAAAGCGTAGGAACCAGGGGGGATTGGGTCTCCTTCTCCAAACACCAGTTCACATGCTCCCTATAAACAAATGCATTTCAAAATAAATTAAAGCTCAATTGGCAAGAGGGCTTAACACACCGATGTGAGAAGACCTGTGGTCTGTGAGAACGTAATAGCAAGGCCACTAAATTTGGGCGGAAAACGGGGGGGGGCACATGTCTCCATAACTCTTCGGGGTCAGGAATGGGCTATTTAATCAACCCCCCCCCACACACACTTTTGTGTGGTGGGCACAAAATTGAAGCGTATTGTGAAGATTTTTTCAGACTTCCATCGACTAAAATGCGTTCAGTATCACTCAAAAAAGGAAAACAATTAAAAAGCCATGAATATGCCTTATGAATACACATTACAGATGTACATTTACGCCACTGCAACCAAGTGTCATGCCACCAACCGTCGATCTACCAGCGGACAAATAATTTTCCATCAGGATGGCCAGTCCTAGTATAGATACTGTACTATCACCTTGCTGTGCCTAACTGAACTGAAATTTCACAAAGTAAGGAAGGAACAAACTAACAGCACATCAGTTGTTCTGAAAGTAAGACTTTTGGCCGTCGCATGTAACAGGTTTTCTGTGGAGGGTTTTTAGGATATCCGATTGCAGTTCTTTACTCCAGGGTGTTGTTTGACCACGTGCATTTAGTTTCCATAGTACTATATGGTAAAACAAAAATTTAGCCAAACGGTCGGAAAAGCGTAGATGCATTGACCTAAATTGCGGAGGTCAGTGCTTTTAATTTCCTAATTATTAAAATTAAATCATTAATATCGATTATGGTGAACCTGGGACATTGCAAATCGTCAATATTTGCGGTCAACTTTCCGACTTGTATCTCCAGTTGCAAATATTTCCACGATTTTTTTTCCAGCAAGCTACGCTGAAATGAAGTGTTCACGCGCACGTGCAATATATGATCCACATTTTTTTGGCTTTATCTCAAGTCGTTATTTGGCTGGGCAGCTTTGGCACAACGCATGGGGCACAACGTGAAAAAGCAATTGTGTCTATAGCCGAGCAACTTCTCTCCCACCTGGCTTGCTAGAAAAATATTCACCACTCCCACTAAGCAATTTAAATGTCATTAGAACGGAAGATGGGCCCTAAACCTCAATAATAAGACTGGTCGATGTAGGGGAGTCGAGTGACGCAAGCGCGTACAGTTCAGGCCCAACTGTTACGAAGGGGTTTGATGAAGACACTCATTAAAATAATGAAGTGACAAATCTTCTAAATGGCGAATTCCCCCATAAGTAAATCGCCCTTTTTTCCTAATTTACGGCTGAAAGATTGTTTCAAAAAGGGAAGTTAAGCACGATTGACCGATTTGCGCCACCACACCCAATCGGTCTGCGTTATCGGTCGATCTAGCATGAAATCGTAACACAGGCCCTATACGAGAAAGGAAAGCAGCCATTATATCCACGCTAACAGCGATATACCCTGCCACTAAGCCCAATTCTTGCAGCAATCATATAATTACTCTCTTACCCGATCCCAAGTTGCAAGTGGTTTAGATCTAGCTGCATCGAAGTATGGTTGTCCACAAAGATCATCAGCATTTTCGTTACATTCTTCCCTCTTTGCCGAAGTCCACCTGCACTTCACAATGTCGTCGTTGGCATCAGCGTCTTTATTTCGGGGGGGGGGGGTAGGAAATCGATGATGGGTTATACACCAATGTCCAGAATGACACGACAATATAATTATAAAGATGAACGAAGAAATTGACTGGAGCGGGATTTGAACATGCGACCTCTGGAACACCGTATCCGTGCTCTACCAACTGAGCTATCCCGCCCTATGTTGTTTGCTCTTCCAATTTGTCAATATCCCTGTCTATAATTATAGACCTGAAAGTCATAATTGGTTTCTGGTGTGGAGATATTTTAACTCGAATAACGGACTGACAGTGCCCACGCAGATCCAATTTTTTGTGTGCGTGAGTGTGTGAGGGGGTAATCCTCACCACTTGATCCGCGATTGCCTTGTATTGACAGCAAAAAAGAGGAGCTAGGATGAATGATTTCGCCCTAAGATCCCAGCTATACCGAAGAAAGCAAAGTCTTTCTAAAAACAGCATACAGACATAAACATGACCATCACAATTGCAGTTGTAAAGTGCAAAGTGAAGAAAGGTCTTTAATGCTGAACCCATTTACATTTTATATTTTCATGCATTATTTCACTAACCTGTGTTACATTTGAGACACTGATTTTCGAAAAAAACCCAGATTTTTATTTTGGTCGCAGGACATCCACAAAACAGTTCACTGAAGACATAAAGCTAATTTCCATTATTCGTAGATAATTTCCCCTTGTGAATTATTGAAAACAAAAACCTGCAACACGTAACAAAGTTGATGGCGATTGTTCCTATCAAGAGGATATCACTACAAGGTTCCCCGTAAAACGTAAAATCTTCATTGCAGTATGGTTGCCCGTTGTTCAAGAAGGAAAGGTAGTCCTTTGCTCCGTACCTTAAGGGTCAATCCGATTGAATCCACATTCCCCCCAACTTCTGTAAACTGTACACTTGAACTTCAAGGGACAGAGGGGCTAAAAGTGCATACTTGCAATATGAATTCGGTATGTGCAGCCTGACATTATGGAAAACACGGTGAAGGCTTTGCTTTGAGGTGGGGAATTGATAGAAACGCCATCCTTGTGCTTGGTGTTGATTTTTGAAACAAGATTCCAGCCTTTCCCACTTCTGATGATTTGGGCGTTATTTAAGATGGATGGAATCCAGCAACATTCCTCGTAACTGTGGCAGGTGGAAAAGAAACCGAAATATTGTGCATTAAAAGGCAGCGTCAATGCGCATCTTCAGTTCTGGATAATAAAAATCTTTGCAACAAATTTCAAGTTCATGACTGATCTGAAGTACAAGAGGAATGCTAACAGGACTGAAGGTAATTTGCTTATGTTTTTGCCGAAGTCTTGTTACGTTTCCCCCCTCATTTTGCAAATGGTTCAGTGTCTAAAAAATCTTGCTCCATCTTTCCGGAAATCTTACCTAAGTGGTTCAAAGTTGAAAATGTTCAGTTTAAGGGCAGGTATTGGCGAGACTCACTTTATTTCCGCAGTGGCTTCTTCTTCCGGCATCATGTGCGTCAAGGTATAAACACCCGTGGCAATACCATCTTTTAAGTGTGTGCAGTAATAATCGGCACCGGTAAAATCGGATTCAATTTGGAATGAACCACCCGTCCGAAGTTTCTGCCAGAAGTAAATTCAAAACGGACTGAATTATACGCATTGCTGATATGCAGATTCCGAATCTTGCCAATTTAGGAGCCGAGGGTTAAAGACACTAGCTGGTAAAGGGCGTGATGAAGTGAATTCTATTATTGCTAACAATTTGCATTCGAAGTCGTTTGCCTTTTGACGACATATATAAGCTGCGATTCTCTCAACTTGAGGAAGTTTTTGTTCTCTGAATAAAACTCTGCTTGTCTTGGCACATGGTGGAACAATTTCATGTAATGAAGTACAAAGATCAAAGACCTTTTTAAACAAGTAAAATTTCCACTCAGTGATTCTCCCTGTTTTAGAATGGTTCTCACTCTTTGTCACATTTTCTTTCTTGGAGGGTATCCTCTGAGACTTATTCCTTAGGCCTATAGTCATCATTTTTCACATTCTATTACACTTGTAAATTGAAACATGCATAATTCCTCAAAAGTAAAAAAATTATGGTTCATTTGGATAACAGTTATTTAATTTGTTTATCTACTAGTTCTTGAAACAGAAAAATGAGGATATTTCTTGTAACAAACCTTGTGTGTGTCAATAGCCTCCTGTGTACACTGGTTATGGGTGTAGGATTTCTTACTTGCATCGAACTTGAACTCAAAATTAACCGTAATCTAAGAGGAAAGCATACCAGGCGATGTGAAAATAATCATGTATAGCTTCTCCAGCAAATTTTCTCCTTGGGTACCGCCAACAAGTAAAACTGGGGCGAAAGACAAAATAATTATTGTCGACAACTGTGACATGAGATATTACGTTTTGAGCTCCTGTGGGACGCATAGCGCCCCAAGGTGAAGCCGAGTGTGCTATGCGTGGCCAAGGGTGTTTGAAATGATATCCCACATCACAGCAGTCAAAAACTGTTTTCTCATACCTCTGAGTTGAGGCTGAGGAGAAACGAGCTCTGAATTTCAGAAGTTCAGAAGACGATAAGCCTACTGTCAAATTCTATAATTAATATAACAGACGTAACGATATCGTCTTTGAATGCACAGTTCTCTCACTTTCTTTTATTGCACAAACATTCAACGTATTGATTACAAGTTCACATGTTATGTAGTCTGGTTAACGGTCCCTGTATAACCTTATACGCTGCAGGAACCTGAACAAGGGTGTTACTTGAGCGCAACCACTAATCAAACCCTCTGGTAACCTCTGTGAAAACAGTCGAACTTTCAGAAGCTCTTCTTTCTCGTGCAGGTGCGCGTGCACTGTCAGCAGAATGAGATGTGTAACGGTGAGTGTGATCTGCGGATATATGGCCCTATCTTGTGACGGTTCTGGGTCAATGAACAGACAGTATCTAATTAAGACAGAGGTATGACAAATCAAATTGTCATTTCTCTGTCTTGGATACTGCCCGTTTATTGGTCCATAACGATCACAGGACAGGACAACATATCCGTATATTACACTCACCGTGAGACATCTCATTCTACCCATGTTGCGTGTGCGCAAAGCGTAAACGCGTACGGGTCCGAAAAGCTTCAGGGAGTTCGACAAGGAACACGCAAGTACTTCTGTCAGTTTTGCGTGGTACCCATTATACGTTTTGGGTATAGGCTACAAGGGAATTAGATCAATGATTGCGTTCGTATAACAGACTCGTTCCCGTCCCCGCAGCGTATAAAGTAATGCAGGGATCGTTAACCAGGCTAGATAAATGCACGCACTGGTACCCGCACTAGTTTTACATCAGAGTTTACGCAATTAACGAAAGTGAGGGGACAGTGCATTTGCAAACGATATCGTTTACTTGTGTGTGCCTTCCTCTATGGTTAATTGTGCCATTGTACAGTTTTACAGTAGGCCCATCTGAAATTCAGGGCGTTTTTCTTTGGATAAATTCCTTAAGACAGAGGTATGCCAAACAATTGTTAACCGCTGTGGTGTGGGATATGACGTTTTGATCACCCTCAGGCACGCATAAAATGAAACAGCGCCCATGGCTTCGCCGCGGGGTGCTATGCGTCCCTCGGGTGATCGCTATGCGCTATGCGTGCCCGAGGGTGTTCAAAACGTCATATCCCACACCACAGCGGTCAAAAACTGTTAATTATTTACTAGTCTATTGCACATATATCGTTGACGTCCCTAAAAATTGCCCCGAATCCTGGCCAAACAGTATTAGAAGGGTCCGTGTACGTTTTTTCATCGTTTTAACAAAAATTGAAACACAAGTCTTTTTTGTCTTGAATTCGAAAAAAGAAAATCTTGAAATTGGAAAAAGAGTCATTTCTTGTTTTTCCATCGAAAAATAATGAAAAAGGGAAGGAAATATTTTTCTGTTTTGATGTTGAATGAAGAACGAACGTGTTTTTCTATTTTACATCTCAATACAAATTTTGCCCCATAGACAACGCTGGCTCTCTACTGTATCTAAAATAGTGAACTGGAAGTAACCGCTTCCTTAAAAAGTATGAAATTAAGTATTGGAGTTGCAGCAGCAGTGGTATTCGGTTTAATGCAGGAGCAAATTAGCAATTACAGAAGTTATTACCTTTTACAATTACAATTACAGAAGTTAACTGATTCAGTTTCAAGTTTCAATTTTGGATGGCACGGATATGACATATGTATCGCCCAGGAAGATATGCGCTGTTTCAGAAATTAATTTAGGCCGATGTTAATCAATTAACCTGAACACATCTTTCAATTCGAAAGATGTGTTCAGGATTCTGGTATGTCTCCTTCATTGATGTATGAGCTTGTCCGTGAGGGGTGGTCTGCGTTGGTTGGGCATACGTTTAGACTTTTCCTTACAAGTAGGTTTTGTTGGATTTCCGTATCTGGCGACCACCAGAAGCATTTCGTGAAGGGTGCCTAGAATGTTACGTTTTATGAAAACCTTTTATGTTTAACAAAAGACGAAGTTGTCATGTGCGCGTGCGTTGCAGATTGAGGTTTAATGTAAAGCTGTATTTTAGAGTGTAAAAATGTACCAATAAATATGGTTTCAAAGTCAAGTTCTGCTTAGTACACCAGTATCTATATTTCCAAGGGTAATGATCTATAGCCGTAGTAGTTTTCTGTCTTAAAATCAAGTGTTACATCCAAGATGGAAAAATCTGGTTAAGAAAACAAGCAAAAAAGTAAAGTGATAACTATATCAAATTTATTAATCGCTTAAAACTTTATTTACAGCTTATAAAATATGAGCAGAGAAAAAAACAACACAACTATATTGTGGCCTCAAATGTTTTCATTTGTTAGAGCAATTTCAGGTGAAAATAAAAATAGCTTTTGGGTTATTTAAAACTACTTTTTCATTACATTTTCTGACGCGATTCACAATATTTACTTTTATTGTAAAACAAAATGATTAATGTAATTTTGATTTTTTCGTGAAAAATGTCATTATTTACGCTCGATTTCCTGGAAATCCATCAACCATCGACGCCTCATTTGCGATGGGAGCGCGAAATCAAACAGAGCCTGTTGCAATACTGTTGTTAAGCACAAATCTTGCGGGGACGCACTTTGGAAATTAGCCCTATGAACACTGTTTCGCACTTCGAAGAAGTAATCAGGGATGACAAATTGTTAACCCCATCGTCAAATTGCATGATATGTCATGTCATGTCAACGCTTGTTCATGTATACTATCCATGTGTAAAAACAACATGTTACTTGCTTCACCCAGCAGCTGTCACCAGTGAACGTTATGAGCCTCGTGCTGGACGAAAAAGAGGGCACCTTTTTTCTAGAAAAGGAGGCTCCTTTTGTCGGGAAATGCACTTCGCTGGTTCTTAAACGAATATGAAATGCATGCATAACAGCCGCGTTGCTACCAGCAAAATGAGCACTCCTCTCCAACATTTTTCTCGGCTTATGAGGAGGTGCTTCTGTTCAAGGTAAATAATGAACTCGGCATGGAGTCGACTTAAGGACAAACGAAAATCTGTCCGAAATTATTCCTCACCTCGAGGGGATTATCAGGGTTTCGGGCTTCCCAGAAGATTGTTCCACCTTCGTAATAGCCAATTTCCGCGGCAAGATTCAAAAGCCCACCGGCCAGCAGCAATAGTAACAAACTGCGAGTGAACATCCTGCGAACAACAAAAAAAAAAATGAAATATTCCTCATATTGAAATCATTTTCAAATCTGGTTTTGGTGTCCTTTAATATTTATGCTGGCCGTAATCAATCAGTCTTCTTGCCAACCTGTCGAACTCACTACAGAATTTGTTAGCAACTCTACCATATGCCAATTTTCCATTCTTTTTAACTGCAGTTGTTGAAGATGTTTTTGAAAAAGGGATGTAAAATCAGATACTATGTTGAGGGAACAACAAACTTTGTTGAGGGCACATATGTTGATAATTTGTTTTCATTTTGTCGCTTCTTTGGGCATTTTCTTTTTCCAAAATTGTCGCCAGTGGCAGGGCTAGCTGCCCTCATCTCACCCCAGTTGGATACATCAGTGTAATAAATCCTTTATGAAAAGCCACAAGTCGAAAAGCAAAGATCTATACGTTTCAAATTTTGCGAATTTTGGATTTTATTTCTAACGGCAAAAGAGAAAAATAAATTATTTAAATATGTGCATTTTATACGTGAATGTCCTCACCACTGCGAGCATAGTATTTGTTGTGTTATCAGTGATGATGCCAGTGTATTTATTTACAATACGGAAACCTACCTTTTTCTACAAGTACACTCGGGGCAGAATCTGGTACACCTGTTACTTACAACGAGTATTTGTAGTTGGCAGTTAACGTATTCTGCCGTTCGACACTGAGCTTGTAGCTTCATCAGTAGTCATAGATATTTTCGACATTTTTGTGTTAGTCTAGCACTGTCTAAAAAATTATATCGTAAGAAGCATGGGAGGTGTGGGCCAGCCTTGATAGCCCTTTATCAGACTTGGCGAAGCTAACCACAGCATCTTGGGCTTGGCCAACGTATTCGTGGCATTCTAATTCATGATAAACCTGAGTAAATGCTGTCGTTTACACGTCACATCATTAGTTGTCCAACACCCAATAAACATACTTTGGGAAGAAATTTAGATCTGCTTCGAGTCTGGCTATCATTGTATGTAGCCTTCCCAGTTCGGTTACAAATGTATGGAGGACTGAACATGAAGACATTTGCAAACCCCCTTCGCCCTTGAAGCACCTTCAAAAAGAAACCTGCGGTGCACGGAAGACTCACCTGAAAAAGTGCGGATTCGTTCACACTGTCCTAACACAAAGCTCTGTGCCGTTGGTACCTTCAAGCAGCTCTTCTCCAAAGGCCCACTCGATAAGCATTGATACAGCACCCTTTTTATACTCTCTTCAAACAACTTCCCATCGCATCAGCCCGATGTTAATATCATCTCTTGCGAAAACCTAATTAGGTCTTACTGGATAGTTTTCAATCAGAATATTGCTGCTATCGAGTTTCGATAGATTAATTTTTAATTTGTCACCCGTCATCTGGTATTGTTTACCACAATACATGATTTGTAAGTTACAAACCTGTTCTGCCATTAACATTCAATTACTTAAACGTAGTCATGCGTATTATTTCGAAACAAAAAACAATATTACGTTTCATGCAATTAGTACGAGAGCTCCTTTGCGCAAATCTGGGAAAAGTCGTATTATACTGATACCTTGGGCACAAAACTTACTGACCATCTGTGTCGCTAAATCACCAACTTAGATTGACAAAAAAGTGGCTGTCTGACACTTCAAATTTTTAAAAGTTTCTCAGTTTCATCGTTTTTTGGTCTATTTTTTAAAGAGGGTTCCTCTTGGCTTATTGAAATTGACTTTAAAACTGTGTCATAGCTATTTTTTTTATTTAATTTACTTTTCAACGATCATCTTGTTATTGATGGGTTTAATTTGTGTTCAAGTGGATTTGTATATGGCTTGATTCTTTTTTCTGTTCTTATGAAATATGGATTGTATGTTTTAATGTGAATGTCATATTTTTATGTGGACAATAAATTGAATTAAATTGGTTAGTTCGAAATTGCTCTGCGTTTAGGATGTCAATTTGACACCGCTAAGTTTATAAAACAAGTTCCCTCAGCATTATAGTCTTGTTATTAAAAGTAACTCATTAATTGTGCAGAGCATCAACTTTTCCACTAGTCCTACAGTCAACTGCGGTTAAATCCAAGATCTTCAGATACAATTTAGTGAAAACTGTCAATCCCGGAATTAAGCAGGAGGGCGTGCTGGATGAGGCAGGTTTGGAATCAGCGACATTGACTCAAAAATTAGAGTTTTGCTCTGCACAATAAAGAATCTGAAATGTGAAGGAACCTGGTACTTCAAATTAAACAGAACGGCGTGGATTTGGCATGGAGTGATCAATCAGTGGTTTTTCTTCCGTGATAAAAAAGAGTCAATTACCGCAAACCAGACGCACAATGATATGCTATCTGCTGTTTTTCCATGTCGCATGTTCTAGGGTTACAGGGATCCTTTTCAAGCTATCTTTACTATCTGTTTATTGGTCTACGTTGACCGTGGTTGACTTGAAAAAGGACAACACTTTAGTCTGTGCAAATGCATATTGGTGTGAAAATGACAGCAGGATTACTAAAAACGTAGCTCATGAAAATATTTGAGAACATATCGGAAAAAAGGTAACTGTACCAAAGGCGGAGTTAGTCTCACTGTACTTGAATTGTACCACGCAAGATGTGGGACGGAGGGGTACCCCCCTTACCTGTAAAATCCCTATAGACACTCTACACTATTGTTACCCAACACATCGGGGTGGGGGGGGTTCTCTCCGTCCCATATCTTGCTTCAAATGACTTGAAAGATTCATGTTTTTTCCTTCTCTTGCCCGTGTTTAGCTTGCAATGCTCTATGGTAGCTTTCAGCTGAAGCATTTTTATAGTTTCAAAAGGTACCTCACAATTCCCCGACAATTTGAAGACATTTTAATTGTCGCCCAAGCATACATGCAGTATCGTTTTGAAAAGGCTTTGTGCAGGGTGTCTCAAAAAGGTAATCCTACTTAAAGGGTTATTGTGGCCAGACTATTTGTTTACCAGCAAAAAGCATGTACCATCTTAAAGTTGAAGCTTCACGCCTTTCAATGAAACCTTGGGTAGCATTCCAAGGTCACGCCTCATGGAGCACCATTGTCTTGAAACTGTGGTGCAAAAATGCAGTTGCTTCACTTTTGAACCGATGTCATTCTAGCCAACAGACAGTGTGCAAGCCTCCGGTTGTCGCAATGGCTTAGCAAACGGCAGAACAGAGAATCTTTGTGGTCAAGAAATGGCATGCAACCAGAAGTTTGCAGGCTACACAGGACGCCTTGCGAGAAGCATTCCGAGACCGAGAACCACCACCAAAGAAAAAAATCTGGGCCAATGTGAGAAAGTATGAAGCACATGGAACCAGCCTCAACCGCAACAAAGAACGTTCAGGAAGGCCAAGAACGGCGAGATCTCAGGAAAACATCGCTGCCGTACGACAGCATCTGATTGACCACCCAAAGGAGACAAGTGCAAGACGGAATGGTGTTAGACCGAGCCACGCCACTTTTAATCGGATCACTCGTCATGACCTTCATTTCCATCCGTTCCGCGTCCACATCTATCATTATCTGCTTGCTGATCTTGCAGTTGCAAGAAGACAGACTTCTTGTGAGTGGCTCCTTGAGCGGTGTGAGAGAAATACCAAATTTCTTCGCAACTTCTTGATCGGGGATGAGGCTGCGTTTGCAATGAAGAGTGAGGTCAACACCCACAATGTTGTTCAGTACGCCCCAGCTGGGCAACCACCAGTGTTCAACTTCGAGACAAAGATGAGCAGAGCGAAAGTGACTGTCATCAACGAAGAGGTTGTGCCACAGATGGAGATCCACTCCCAGCGAGGGCAAAATGGAATGTTCCATTATGTGTGGTGGGCTCAAGATGGTGCACCAGCCCATCGTGTCATTGCTGTTCGAAATCGCCTCCACGATCTTTCACGAACGTGCGATTACTTTGAACCAACCCATTGAATGGCCCCCATTGTCACCAAACCTCAACCCCTTGGACTTCGTTTTTGTGAGGTCATTTGAAGAACAGAGATTTCAGCACCCCTCCCCACAACATGCAGGATTTGTGTGAAAGGATTCATCGCCGGGTTGACAGTTTGCGACAAGATCCACGTACCGTGAGACGAGCTGTGGAAGACATGCGGCGTCGACCTCAACAGTTACTGTGCTTGGAGAGGGGAGGTGGACACGTGGAGGGTCTTGGCCCATGAGAGAAAATCATACAAACTTCGGCTGTCAGGTGTTTTACGCATAATTGCAAATGAAATCCATGAAGCAAGCCATGCTTGAATTCAGGAATAAAATCCAGGAATTAAAAAAGTCATGAATCTGTGTCGATTTTGTTAAGGAGGAAAGTGAAGCAACTACATTTGTACACCATAATGTCACCACAGTGGCGCTCGATGATGCGTAACCCTGTCATGCTACCCAAGGTTTCATTGAAAGACCACTCAACCCGCCTCACCCCAACTCACTCAATCCAACTCCTATTGTATCTGTTTACCCGTTACTATCCCTGTTTGTCGAGACTGAAACTGGCGCTTGGGTGTGGTTACCGCGTGTGGTGTGCCACGGACCAAGTGGCAAACTGCAGCCAAAACGGATTGGCCCAATCGGCCTTCTAATGCTGCCCGTTGACTTGGGCTGGCCCGACCCGGTAGTAGACTCCAAAGACGAGACCGCCGCAATATGAACACAGTCCAGCACGTGCAGCACATTTCTATTTTCTTGCCTTCGTTAATATTTACTTTGCTTTTCCTTATCAGTGATTTATTTTCAAATATCACTCAAAGTTATAAACATGCAATCACAAAAGAGGCGGTTAATCTGTTTTCTTTACAATTATTCACTAGTAATAAAATTACTAATTTCAATCGATCAATCATCAAATCCCATTTTATAAAATCATGCACATGTATTTTGGGTACCTGATGTACATGTATACCGTGAATTTGTTGACAATCCTTGATTAAAATCTGTGCCTGACATTATCCGTACACGCTTTTACACCAAAGTATGAATATTTTAGCAAGTAAGGACTTGCCAAGTGGTCTTAGAAAATAGTCTAAAAATTGGGGGTTGTAATTGAAATTTTGAACTAGAAAATCTACGTGTCCTAATTTTTGTCGTCCTCAGTGCGGGTAAGGAGATGATTTTACATTATATTTTACACAGAGATTTTAAAATACTTAATTGGAAATGATGTAATATGTCCATCAGTAAATATTTCCACCATTAAAGAAAAAAGGATCGTTAGTGTGTGCAGGTTCCAGAGGTGGTAACAAGTAAATTTATGCAAGTCCAAGTCAAGGCACAACTCAACTTTTGCAAGTCTAAGCCAAGTCACAAGTCGTTTGGTCTAGTCACAAGTCATTTAATCAGAGGTCAAGTCACAAGTCAATTTGGTCCAAACACAAGCAAGTCACTAGTTCTGGTCAAAGAACTAGTCAAGTTGAGTTATGTGTGATTTTAAGCCACAGCCAAATGACTCAGATGTGGCCTTGGGCAGACAAGATAAGACTGAAGTAAAAGTCGCGATCTGAACGAAGTCTTTTGCTGAATATTCTAAGAATGCAGGGCATAAATTGATAGGCCTAATTAAAATCTTTTACGAGTTTGATTGAGTAGTTTTCTGACTTGCATTGGTAACAAGTCACAATGTGCAAGTCCAAGTCAGGTAACAAATCATTTTTCGCAAGTCCAAGTCAAAAACTGGTAGATACAAGTCACGAGTCACGAAAATAGTTACTGAAGTCTGATTCGAGTCCAAGACAAGTGACGCGAGTCTACAACTCTGGCAGTGTCTCTGCCTGCACACAAGATGTCAACTGTTTATCAATTTATACATGTCCACTTGGAGGTGTGAAAAATAACAGCGCTTATTCAACCTAACCTTTGTCAAATACACGTACAATCAAACCTCAAAGGTATGATCTCCTGTGGTTTTTGTATATTACTTTGTTACAACAGGCACCTTGTATTATCAGGAATGAAAACAATAACACATAATTGGGGCCTCAAATTTTCCATGATACAAATACAATATAGTGTTGCGTTCCCTAAATATAAAGTCGATGGTAGCATGGACTTAATTAGTGTCTACGGGATGACATTTGGGGTCAACAATTTATTAAAGGGTGGACGTGAAACAAGGGGTTTGGGTGACAGTCAAACTATATGGTTGGTTTATTGCTCTCACTTCTCTTCATCAAACTTCAATATGGATTTGAAGGTGTAGCTTAACATAATACAACACACAAAAGGCAAAGTTATAGAGAGGCAAAGTTGTATATGAGTGTAACTGAACTACGGTTTGGCAGGACCATTGGAAATGCAAGTCATACGGAGTGGGTACGGTACGTGTGTGTAGTATCGCACAGCTAGGCTACACTCATCAGGCCGGGCCGTGGTGGGAGCTGTCCCAGACCACCACGGTGCCTAGCAAGGGCTGGACGGGGCCAGCGCCGGTATGTACCGACCGCACTGCCGCTCAGACCGCAATGTGATGAGCGCAATGATAAGATCGCCGCACTGGGCACCATTGGCTCAGCGTAGAGACGGGGAGGACTGGGGCTAGTTTGCAGGACAAGGGTTGCGAGGGACACGGGGGTGTCTCGCCCGGCAATCGGTTCGGACCTAGCGGTGACGGGCCGCTACGACTCTCACTAGCACCCTGGGCTAATTCGTACCGCTCTCGCATCGGTCCAAGCTAAGCTAGCTGGCCATTCATATGGTTACATTTCTTCGCCATAAGAATGGTTATTGTCGCACTTCTCTCGGTAAGGGTCCAACCGCCGCACTACGTTGGGTTCCGCTCTCGCAATAAGGGTTTGGTCCGCCGCACCTGACCGACGAACTAAGGAAAATCTGCTCTATATATAGGATTCTAGAGGCTTAGAAATTAATAAAATATGAGCGTCGCTGAACAGCTCAACCAATGAAAATCTTCCATCTCAAAGGGTCGCATGACTTCCTGCTAGAGTCGTGTGCAAGAATCTCAGTGTCGTGTGTAACAACGTAAAACACAGAAAAAGAATTCACGTGTACAAAGTGTAGAGCCGGGTGTGTGAAAGTGCTTACCCGGTCATCTGTGGCGAATGATTGACAGTAGTCTGAGGTTTCTGGACATTAGCATTTCAGGGAACCTTACCACGCCCAACCACGCAGCCACATGGAGGGGAATTTCGACATGCTAAAACTGAGCAGAGAAAACACAAGGATAAAGGAGTGAAGGAACACGTGATCACGCCAGAATACAGCATGAATAACTTAATACAAAATTAGCGTCTCTGCGACATGTCCATAATGCGTAGCTGAGCTAAATAAGAGACCCTTAGAAATGCAAGGACCGAGAACGAGTAAAACTAGGGGGCGCTGGAATTCCACGATTTGCGGGTGCGCAACAATATTAACAGTGCTCTTATTAACTAGGTTTAAATGTAATGTTCTCTTCTTGGATTAACGTGGCATCTTTTGTACACATACAATTACAAGATGAATTGGGGTTTATAAATGAAATAATGTGACACCTGTTGGTGAAGCTTGCATGTAGTTGGTTATTTATGCATGTTAAGCAGGTAAAACCTATTGTTTTGTGCTTTTTGTCGTCCTGTACTTTTTTTCTGACAGTGAGTGTGTAGGCCTAGGACAGATGTACAGTAACTTCTGTGGATCCCAAGGCGTGCATACTTAGTACATATACACACAATGCTGTGAGAAAGGATCTCAGACCTATAGGGCTGCACTACACCAAATATGGGAATTCTGGGAATTCAACATTACAGCCAGAAGATCACTTTTCGTTTCAATTTTATTTTTTTTATTAGCCTTTCTCCTAAGATACCCCCCAATTAGTGGTATAACTGTACGCTCTATCCAAAATAGGCCTGAAATTTGGGGCTTTTTGTGAAGGAAATACCACGAACCTATGGGAACGAGGTTGGTTAATACCCCTCACTTAGTTTGAGTGCATGCGTACTGAATCCCACTACAGCTTGGAGCCAGAAAATGGCAATTAAGATAGCTCCTATGGGAACGAGGTTGCATTTGTTCGGTCCTCATCAACCTCCTTCCCATGGGAACGGTCTTGCCGCACCTTGTTGGTTCCCACCATGCCTTGCGCGATATAACCCCAGGTATTGTTTAATTTAAATATCCTACATTGGGTGCGTTCGATTAGCTTCCCTGAACACACCATTGTTACACGCAAGGGAAGCCTCGACTAATCGAACGCTGCAGCGTATGTATTCATACATGGCATTCTGGGAAAAAGGTCAAGTCCCGCCATCGTGTCCAGGCTCGAACAGTCCATCCGCACGTCATTACACTGATTTGAGGATATCACAACGCAGCGTATGGATTATAAACGTGTTCGCATGCACGATCCATGGTTGGAACGAGAAGCTGAAGTGGGAATCCTTTTCTGGAATCTCCATAAAACAAAAGTCTGGCGAAAGTATTAAAAATAGAAAATTTCTATCTCATGATTCCACGAAGGCATCGCTGGTGGAAACGGTCAAGCTACTTAATATGACGTGCATATGTTGTCCATATTTCACATGCATATCGTAAGGAGGTCAAAACGGTAGCTCTATAGACACTGAGCTTACCAAATGCACCACTTGCCTTAGAGATGCAGCGGGACACTTCGGCATCGATATTTGCTGATCTAGTTAGGGTGCTACCCAGATAAGTGAACTGTTCCACTGCATTGAGCTTTGTGCCCCTGAGAGTGATGGATAGTGGGATATAGTTATGGCCAGGAGGTGGTTGAAACATCACTTCGGTCTCTTTAAGGCTGATGGTAAGCCCATAACTGGAAAACTGTTGCAAATCTGTCCATAATTACCTGAAGTACGTTGAACAGTTTAGTTTGGGCTTTGAATCTTCGTCTTTTGAATCTGAAGAGTAAATAACTTCCCATCTGTCCGAAGTTGTAAATGGACTCCTCTATCCGGACCAGTTGAAGCCTCGCACAACACAGCGAACAGGATACTAAACAGGGTTGGTGCAAGTACGCAACCCTGCTTGGCACCAGTAGAGACCGAAAAAGGGTCCGACATCGAGCTGTCGTTAGCTACCCCGGCCATCATACCAGTGTGGAACTGTTGGAGCATCTCCAGGAACTTTGGTGGGCAGCCTAGTCTAGATAGTATTATCCATAGGCACTCTCTGCTTTAATGTGTCGAAAGCCTTGGTAAGGTCAATGAAGGCCATGTACAGCCCCATATGTTGTTCCAGGTATTTCTCTTGCAACTGGCCGATGGTGAAAATCATATCCGCAGTTCCCGGTCCCTTTCTGAATCCACATTGGCTCTCAGGAACAAACGATTCTGAGATACGCAGAATAATTCGGTTCAACATGATGTGGGACCGGATTTTACCAGGAATAGAGAGGAGCGAAATGCCCCGATGGTTGTCGCACACTGAGCGTGCTCCTTTCCGCTTATACAGGTGAACTAGAGTGGCATCTCTGAACTCTTGAGGCAGTTTTCCCGATTCCCACATAGCCCCAAATAGACACGCTTTGAACACTTCAGCAGGGATACCATCTACTCCAGGATCTTTTCCACTTGAGATCTGTTTGACAGCTCTCTTTGTCTCATATACTGTTGGAGGAGCTGACATTTCCCCCTTCATAGGTCCTTGTGGGATGTTGTCGATGACCTCTGGGGTGATATGAGATATACGATTGAGGACTCCGTCAAAGTGTTCAACCCAACGCTTCAGTATTTGATCTCTGACAGTTAGAAATGTCCCTCCGTCAGCACTTAACATTGGGGTGGACCCATTTGAGACAGGGCCATACACTGACCTCAGAAAGCCTTAAAAGTTCTTCATGTCATGCGCGTCAGCGTAACCTTGTAGATCTTTGGTCTTGTCTTTCCACCATGTATCTTGCATGTTCCTCAGTTCTGATTGCACAGACTTCTGCAGCTTCTTAAAGGTATCACGCTTGGATATAGAGGTTGGGTCATTAAGACAGTTCTGGTGAGCTGCATGCTTTTCAACAAGGAGCCTTTCTATCGTAGTATCATTTTCGTCAAACCAGTCTTAGAGGCGACGTTGCTGCTTGCCAAGAACTTCAAGAGATGTCTCATACACACAGTCTCTGAAGCCGGACCACGTTCTTTTCGTATCGACTGGAACGGTGTGTTTGAGGCGGTGTGTTTGAGGCATCCAAGCCTATCCTTCACGGTGTTTAGCTTCCTAGGAAGCTTGGCTGACTGTGACCGGCACTTGTTGGCAATCACAAGCTGTAGCTTTTCTCGAACTAGACTTTGATCAGTCTAACACTCTGCATCTCTCAGTACTATAGTGATCTTCCCATCTTTCAGATCTTTCTGGCGAACAATTACATAGTCGATCAAGTGCTAATGTTTGGTTCGAGGATGCATCCATGTTGCTTTTAACTTATCTGGCAACCCGAACACGGTGTTGGTAATGACGAGGCTGTTGGCTGCACATATGCTCAGGAGTAGTGTTCCATTGCTGTTAGACTTGCCTATGCCTTGTCTACCAAGCACTCCTTTCCAAGCATGGAAGTTAGCCCTCACCAGCAAAGCGTGTCTTACTTAGGGCAGCTGTGTCATCTATGTTGTAGTTAAACAGCTCCAGACCAACCAAGGCTGTCCTACGTTCTGGTCTCTCAGTCTCTCATGTTGAGGCTTTAAAATTCACTTTGATGTTGGACTTTCCTGTTAGGTGGGGAGTAATACACAGTGTGTTTAAAAAAACGGAACCGAGATTAATTTCTTCATTTCTTGGACATGGTTAAATCTTTGGGAAATTGGCAACCACCATTTATTAAGCCCCAAATTTCAATGAATAAAAATTGTGTTAAGAACATACTGGTTTTCTTCTTTTTTTAGGTATGAAAATTGTCGGAGTTAGGCTGCGGTGAATCTGGTGTAAGACCAGTTCTGACACGGTTGATTGAAATGCATCGTTCTCAGTCATCTGTGACAGTAAATTGGATTTCTTGGTGTCATAAGAAAGAGAACATCATTGGTTAATAAATGGTAGTTGCCAATTTCCAAAAGATTTAACCATGTCCAAGATACTTAAAACAAATTAAGCTCGGTTTCCATTTATTTTCAAACTCATTGTAATTTAGAGAAACAGTCTTATCATTATTGTGAGGTGGATAAACGCTAGGCACATGCTTTGAATTTCCTGCAGAGTTGTCAGTTTTGGTCTCTCTTTTTTAAATCAAAATGTGGTGGGCTGTCAGTGAAAAACTAAAAGGTAGTGGGAATTCATTCATTGCAGTCAGTGATGACTATACTTCAAGTGAGTGTAATGGCACACGTAGCTTGACACATGTTTATATTAATACAGTATGTGTATTGGAACTGTCTGATAATATTGCTCCTACCCAGTTTCATTTCAAAATGTCACCAATCGTCCTGTGACTATATGTATATAGTGTGCACTAGGGCATAAAGTGCGTTTTATCTCTAGTCTTGTGAAGTACTGAATTTATATCTTTAGACCCTTCACAGTTTTTGGTCCCAGCTTACAGCTAGGCCAAGATGTCATTAACCTGCGATCAGCACTGTTTTTTCCGCAGCAGTATAGCCATTAAACTGAATTGTTTTCCATTTTTAAACTGATTGGCTTGATCTGTTTATTTTTTATTATTGTTTTCTCTTGTAATTCCAGGTCAGATCGTTCAGTACAATAACTTTAATGAAGGGAATCCATTCTACATGTACATTGCGGCTTAAAGTTTCAGTGGTGTGTTTCACACAATGAAATTATGTTTTTCGTTTTAATCTGTTTTTTTCAAACAAACTTGTTGAGTTTTATGAAAATATTGTACTAAGATTTCGAACAGTTGGATGAATATTGTGCATCAATGACTTTTAATTTCTCTTTGGAAAAATGTGAAGTAGACGAACATTACTAGGATGATTCTCTTCAAAGGCCCCGAAACCCATGGGGCAAGAAACGTGGAATTTGGGATCTTTCGTGGGTCAGTATATTAAAGGATATTGATAGCTGGAGCCTGGCAGTTATGTATGCAGAAAATAAATGCACATTTGACATATCTGATGTTTGACGACACGAGTCACTACATGAAAATGACTCACAAAATTTAGTGATTCGATCGTGACAACTCTTTTTCCCCAAAGCTAGAGGCCAAGAGAAAGAGAACCTTCTTTATAATTATTATTTGGCATTCTTAAAAGAGAGCAGAAGACAAATTATGAAACATCGTCACAATGCAGCAACGAGAAAATAAGAAAGCCTACAGCAAATGCCAGAAAAAAGAGCTTCTTTTTTTCCCCTGGCATTTACTGCAAGATGCGGAATATAGTGACCCATATAGTGACCGGATACACCAGCTGTCCGAAGAACAAGTAACATTATGATCAGTGGTACTGCGCGCTTTAAGTTCAGAAGTGCTACCGCCAGTACTACGCCAGCAATGTGTCCGGCGAACTCATTGATTAAAGTTGTCCCAAGAGGCATGGAATCAGGGAAATGAAGAAATATTGTACTGAACCTCTGGCCCGGACTTGGGGCTTCCAGGTCTGAGCAATTTAGACGCAATCGAGTCCGAAAATGGCAGTATTTAGCCGTTTTACAGAGGGATGCATTTTGGAAATGACTACTTTTCCGGGCAATGAAATTTCCTTCACTTTAGGGGTGGTCCGCTTAGGGAGATATTTCTCAAAAATTCATTAAAAAAACGCTAAAATTGAAAGGAAAGTAAAAGAGGACATGTCGAACATCACCTGTCCAGCCTGGACAATTGTGAAAGTTGTATTTTTAAAAATAGTTTATAGTGTAGATATTTATCATTGGCGTCTACGGGAATTTACTTATAGGGGTGCACCCTATAGTAGGTTCACACATGTTGTGAAGAGATAATTTGGTGGTGGTGAATTTTCAATACATTTCTAATCGACAGACGTATTTTTTATGTGTATTTAGATCAAATTAATCTGTTATTGCGTAAATGAAAGCAAAATCCGTCTGGAGGAGATGTTGTCGCCTAGAGCTCGTGGTGTAGTCAACTGGCTTCCCTGGACGATTCATGGAATATTCAAGTTCTGTTCGTGGATTCGCCATGCACTGCGCGGGAAAATAGAATGCTCCGTGGATCCGCCTCAAGAGGCAAATTTTTATACGTGTAGATACTGCACCATCGTTACTTCAGTCGAAGCCGTAAATGTTCCTTTGAAGGTAGGGTTCTGTGGAACTTTTGAATGTTCGTCAGCTTTTGCGAACCCAGTTTCACTATGGTTTCACTTTGCACTGCGAGTTTTAAATTTCTGACAGTCGTCCACTCCATGGCAAATAAACTTGTCCATAGAAGAGAAGATCATCTGATGTGATCACATGACAAGAACTGAATCGACAGATCTGATTGTTATCTTAGCTGATAAATGCATACATGTATGTGCAACACAAGTGAACTGCATGTACACAGTAGGCGTACACTTTTGCAGCGAAATGACTGTTTGGTTGAGTTTGCTGGTCCCTTTTGCTCTGGTGGGGATACTAGTTGTTCCTTCGCTCTGCCAGGATGCTTATCCTGTGAGTAATCTTACCGGTACACATGACATGGTACATGAGTTCACGTTGTTAACTGGTTAAATCATCATCAAATCAAACCATGTCATGCTTGTCGTTATATACATTACATGTATTGCTAGTCGTGCCATGCCAGTCCCAGGCCTAGCCCGCTAGTGTGGCACCGTGATCCTTAGGATAAATCGGGAGTGATCCGTGCCACACTAGTTGGGCTATCCAAGGCCTTGCGCATGTTGTGTATAAATTCTGAATAAAAGTGTACGTGCAGCTTAGCATGCATGCAAAATGCTGACTGCATGCTGAATGGCTGATGAGCTAATACACTACTAGCTAGCAGAATCATGCGATATTGTGGAACATTAAGGCCCCTTTATACTTACTTTATACTTCATACTTGCTGGACAAAGATTTCATGATAATGACGTGACATATTTTCACAACCATTTGTTGGTGTTGCTTTTACAAGTATGAACTGGCCTTTACACTTTCCAGTATTCATGCATGTAGTTTAGTTTATAACCATAATTCATTGCATAGAGCAAGGAAGCTCATTTTCAGTGTCATCATGCATGGTTTGTGGCATGTGTGTACATGTAGTATATACATGTAGCATCAGTATGCATTGTAGCATGCTCCAATTTAACCCATCATCATGCCCATGGTGCTGCATCATCTATAGTGCCTTGTACATGTACATATAGGGGTAATTATAATCCGTAAAGGAGCAAACATTGCCCCTTTTCCCTACCATTGTGCAAAATATCACCCACACAGTATGTGCGATAAGGCTTATGAACATGTACATACATGTATATGCAGCTCAACTGAGCTGATGACTTTGGAAAACTAAATGCCAGAAGAATTGCTGTTAGAACACCGAAGGTCAAAGGTTAATTTGTTGAACATCAGTAAAATGTACAATGTCTTCATGCTTTGAGCATTTTTTGTATGCTTACATGTACAACGTGAAGTACGTACACAGCACTAGTGCGATTTTAAAGCAATCAGCACAGAATCGGCAACATGGCCAGTGTTAAGTTTCCCAGTGATATTTTTGGGAGGATGATTAAATGGACTGGATTGTGGGAAAACCAGAAATTTGTGAATATCCTCTATGGTGCATTGAGCTACATGTATCAAAAGGACCACGAGTGGTGAATGTTGCATACATGTACATGTTTATATGGTAGGCCTACATATAGTACAGTGCCAATCGGACACAGGCACGGAATACTGAGAACGTGCTTAGCCTGGCAGCAGACTTACTTACACCATGAGCACATCATGTACATGTAAGCTGTATGGCACAGGAAATTGTTCCTTGAAACTTCCACAGTATTTTTGAGATTGAAAGTTCAAGTTCATGTACATATGCTTGTACATACCGTATGTACCTAGCGTCAGCTAGAGGAAAAACAGAGTTATGTTTTGTTTGAACCTGAAAAGTGAAGGACTTGTTTAATTAATACAAGGTAGCTGATACAGTCAAACTTCATCAATAAGAGATTTTACAGATCAGTGTTAATTGTTGTACTCTTATACTCATACTCGAGTAGTTTTTTCTGTACTTTTCTATACTCATATTCATGAAAATGTACTCATACTCGGATGTGCTCTCAAGAAAAATTTCCTCATACTCGTACTATACCAAAATATTCGTACGAATATTCTTGGAAAGTACTCATACTGGGGCAATGAGACAATTTGGCCTTATAAATAGAGGCATGTTATGTGTAAGCACTCAGTTGATTTAACTCCATAGATAAATGTAATATAAAGAGCTACAGCAGTGCATTCATAGTATAAACAATGAGTTAATGGTAATGTAAACAGATAATCCTGTGTACACTGGGTAGTTAAAACCAAACTTTCCAACACCCATGCTCTGCCCACTGACGCATACATTCTGCATCTATGCCCATGTTGTTCATTCTACTTGCTTGTGTGGTGCAGTCACAGTCACTCTCGTCTGCTTGTACATCATGTTGATGTGGTACATGTACGTGTACACGTAGTACTTAAATACTTTTGCTGAACTTGTACTCATAAAATTCACTCGTACTTGTACAGTACATGTACATGTATGACCCATACTCTCAAAAATTTTCTCTTCCTTTAACCCTAACACTCCTCAGTCCTCCAACAGGTGAAGGATTGAGGAGTGTTAAGGTTAATCTTATCAAGGTATTCATACTCCTACTCATGGGAGAGCACTCATACTCATGCAAAAGTATTTAACTACAACCTTGTGCTGGTGTGTCATAACAGAAACTCTGTATTATCAGGAAGGAAAATGAAGAAAAAGGACTGGGACGCAAACATTTCCTTGTTGGCAGAATATTGTGTCACTGGTGCTCGAGAGTGTGTAAGGGGTGAGGAGATGGCGTGGCTTACAGTGCTTGTAATTTTGAATAGCATGCAAAACTACCTGCCCTATTTTGGTTTTGCCTGTCCTCAGGACAGGTGTATAGCTGAATAATTTTACTGCATTACACCGGTATTTTACACACAGATTTCAAAAGGCTTCTCCGTAGAAATGAACAAATTCTGTGCAGCTGTAAAAGTTTCCATTATCAATATTAAGAATAGCAGATTGTTTGCATGTGCAGTGCCTCTGTCACAATCTGGTTCCCAATCTACACATGCCCACTGAAAGCAGTGTGTGTTCAAGAAAACCAATGGTCATAATCTGTGGAACTTTTAATGCACGTACCGGCCAGTAAGAGGTCTTTTGGACTTTGGGATTACCTGTGCCTTGTTATCAACAGAACCTTGTATTAGCAATGTAAAACTGTAAATAACAGAATTGGCACCTCAAATTAAAATTTCCTTGAAGTAAAATGTAGTAATGTTGCTCCCTTGCTCATGTGTACATGAGATTTGATTGTAATGCACATTTACTTTTCTTGGATTGTATGTGATATTTACATGTACATGTACCTCACACTCGCAGAATATAGAGGGTTAGTATTTACACCTGATGAAGTGTGCATAGTTGGTTTTTTATGAATGCATGTTATGAAGGTTATATTTTACAACATATTGTTTTGTGTTTTTGTCGTTCTATTTTTCCGACAGTACACAGACAGAGTGTGCAGGACAGATGTGCAGTACCCTCCTGAGGATCCCAAGGCTAAAGTGCCGTCCTTTGTCTTGAATCTTGACCTTAGCCCAGAGGAGCGCTGGCGGCCACTTGTGAAGAATAAGAGTGCTGAGGTAAAGAGCAATGGAGGCAGTAATTACCTGATCCGAACAAACGAGAAAACAGATAATGATGAAAAGGAAAGGTATTTAAGGTTAGGGAAGGTCTTCATTTCAAGGAAGTGCAGCCCACCAGCACCAAAGAAAGTGCACCGCATGCTGCGTGACCCTTCCCTTAACTTGATGAAGAATGAGTTACAAATGTGCAAGTCCGTTTGGGAGGAAAGGCCTCAATTATGCCAAACTTGAGTCAGAATTGACTATAAAATGCCAAAGACAGTCACATATTAAAACAAAAAGCTAAATGTTGTCTTGTGCCCCCCTCAAAGTAATTATATTCTGAAGATGTATTTTATATTGGGTTTAGTTTTCATATGTTGTGTCAACAGAATACTTCAAACAAAACCGTTCTTATTAATTGTGGATTTTTGCCCTGTCTGACGTGTATTATGACACTGTATACTCAATGTATGCCAAAGGCTTGTGAAAAAGAACCACAAGCATACTCAGGTGGGACTCAAACCCACGACCTCCTGCTTTTTCTAGTACAGACATCTTAACCACTCGACCACCGAGCTTGCCAGTGTCGGCTGGCTGGTTCGAATCAGATCACTCATCCTTGGGGAAAAACATCTTTGCCTCTGGCATACATTTACAAAATCCCTTCAAATGATCCTGATGTATTTAACAGAACCAACAGGACCTCACTTATGGGTACAAGTATGTATAAAGTGAAGTGGTGAAGAATACATGTATGTGATGCAATTTATCGCAGAGTTTTCTCTCAATATCTATCTATCATTGGAGACTTTGAGATTCTTGGTGGCAGCAAACATACTGTACCAGTTATTTTACCAGTTCTGAGCATGCGTGTGTTTTGTGTGTACATGTACATGTACATGTAGTTCTTAGTATGCACAGTACTGAGAAACTTGTACATGACTGCTGCCACCAGCTTCTCCCAGTCTCCCAATGAAATGGAGAGATCACTGAGGAAGGTTTGACTAAATCTCTTTTGTAATTTCAGGTGAAGGCTCTGTTAAATGATCTTATTGATCTGTTGGGAGCTTTCTTCAATGAAACCAAAGTAACTGAACTTCTGGATGACATAATGGTAAGATATCACACAGTCTTGCTACCTGGTTTGATAGACATGATGGATAAAATGGGGACAAATGAAAGTACACAAATGTAAAATTTTCTTGTCTATCATTGTTGACTGATGTACCAAATTTAAAATAGCAACCGTGACTGTAAAACAAATGCAAAGATACATGTAACTTCACTGCCAACCACTGAATAAAGACACCTGTTTTTCATGAGAGTGTATTCTGGGCCGCAAGGGCTAGCCTTTTAACATTAAGAGATACAGAATTTTGGAATGGCCTCCCTTGCTTAAATTATTTAGTGGCATGTACAGTAAACATCATGTACGGCATGTGTATATATATAGTGTGCATTTCATGGTTGGCCTGCACAGGAAGCCTGCACTGCACATGTAGCTCACATCGTTTTGTAATACACACAGCATGGTGATCATGCATTGGTATTTGCTCTGGTCGTCAGAGTCATAAAGTTGTCAGTGCCATGGAATTCATTCATAAATAAAAAAAGATAAACAGAAACATATTTAGTCAAGAGGAGGTCTGCATAGTGAGCCAGTTGTGACATGAAGTGCTGATGGAGGCGGCCGAGCTAAAGAGGGATTCAGAATCAACCAAATGTGAACAAAATACATGTACTTCACTGCTGTGTTTGTGCACCCAATACATGTGTGTTTGTAAGCACTGGTGGTTTGCCTGTATGCGATGCTCATTGCGGTGCATTGACTACCCATAGACTTCAACATGAACAATTTTGTGAACCAATTAACCCGTCTCCTTGGCTGATGCCCCATCGTGTTTATGTCTAACAGCATATTATTCATGTGGTTGCGCTGTGTAGTGAATTCTGCATATTGTGGATTGAAATTGTTCTGATTTTATATCTCAGGCTCCCTTGGCCTTCACTCTTCCTCAGCCGTATCAAGATGAGATTTTAGGAATTGCTGAGTCGACTGGCATACCTCTAGGTAATAGATAACTTACCTCAAATTTCATTTTAAGCCTGCCTTTCGAGAATTGTATAAAGTTCACAATATTTCTCAGTGCTAATAGTTTGGTATCCATGCTGAAATGTAAAGTAGAGGGAGTTCGGTCGCAGTGATTGTTGACTTAACTTCAAAGTGAGTGTTAAAAGGCATACCTTGACGTACATGTACATGTATGTTTATAATTACATCTACACTCGTGTTTGACTTGTCCAACAATACCATTTTCAGATGTCACCGTATGTTACGTAACTATTGCTAGTGTGCACACAAGGGCATGCAATATATTTTTTGTCGCTTGTTTTGTATAGGCATTGATATTTTTAGACCCTTAACATTTTTTATCCCAGTTTATCAGCTAGTCCAAAAGATCAGATCAGCACTGTTTTCCTGTTCTCGGCAGTAGCCGTTAAACCGCATTAAGTTCTATTATTAGGCTGATGGGCACCTTGTTTGTTTGTTATTTTGTTTCCTCTTGTAATTCCAGGTCAGATTGTTCTGTACAATATTTTTTATGAAGTGAATCCATTCTGCACATCAATTGTGGCTGAAAATTCCAATGGTAAGGAAAATATTTCACATTGTGTAAATGTCTTTTTTTGTTTAAACCTTTTTCTTCCAAACAAATTGAGAAAACTAAAGAGACAAGATGCAAGAATTAGTGAGTTTTTGATGCAAGAGTGTATTTGATGTGAATAAGTTGGATGAATAATCTGCCTTAATAATTTTTATTTTCTCATTGGAGAAGTTAGAAGTAATAGAATGTTACATGTATGTGGATGATTCTCTTCAAAGGAACCCTGTACCATGCAAGAAACATGGACTTTGGGATCTTTCTTGGGTGAGTGTGTTACATAATATTGCTAGCAAGAGCCTGAAGGTTATATGTATATACAAACTAAATGCACATCTGGCATGTCTGAGGTCTTTGAAAGACAGAAATAAAACATGACGACAAAATTAAAAAAATTGTACGATAGATCGTGCTTCGCGAATGATCTGACCATCAACTGAAAATAACGCAGTACCCTTCAAAACCCTTCACATTAAGATTGCTCAGTGAAATAAGATTTTACCCTGCGATGATGCTCTTGAGCTGTGAATATCTGCAGTCTCCACTTTACAACTAACTCAAAGTCATTTTGATCTTATCCCTTAAGTGGGAGTTTGAGCATTGAATTGACTACTATGATAAGCCATATGAAATACTGTCATTAAGACACAACTGATATTCATAAATGGAACCCTTCTGTGGTAAATAAATGGGATATGGACAGCTACTCAATCAGAACTGGGCCTAAAGTTTAGCACACTTTGCTACTAACGGTACATGACAATTCTGTGATTCATTCACTCACTGTTGGCATGCAGGTGGGATGTTAAGAGTAAACAGTGGGCAGTGACAGAGAGCCTGAAACCCCTGCTTGTGAATGTGGACTACCAACAAGGAGGGAAAACGGTTGCCAAGGCTGTTCACTTTGCTGGTTACATTGGAGTTATCACTGGAGTTAAACCAGTAAGGCCGAGACATGATCATAATAAACACCCATCAGTTTTACGCTTCATGTTGTTTTGTCAAATTGAGGAAAATTGTTGCATGTGCTTCTTTTCAGCCACTTTCTAACTATGACTCTCTCCTTTTCTAAAGTCATATTCCTACTGGACGTTCTCTGCTATGCCCTTGCATAAACTTACCACAACTCCCTATTAACATTCCTCTGCATAAAACATCACTGGACCTTATTTTTAAAATAGCAGAACATTAATTCCTAGTGCATAGTTGGCAAGTATGTCACAATGCCCTGTCACTGGCAAAGTATATCTTTGCCCAAAATGTTCAGCTCCCACCTACTCCAATGGTTAAGTCAATGTTGCAGGACTTACCGTTCATCCATTTCTTCCCCACCACCAAACAATTTTTCCTGCACAAAACCTGATCATGTTTCTCTCCACAAAATAACATGAATGAGTGCACTTAAAAGTGTTGTAGCATGGGGAAGAGAAACTATTCTTTCTATGAAATTAATTTTCAGTGCATTTGCAAAGGTTTGACAGAGCAGTGATGTTCTCATTAAATTAATCAGGAGCCCTGTCTGAACCATCATGGCTCTGTGGAAAGTTTCTGTCTGAACCATCATGGCTCTGTGGAAAGTTTCTGTCTGAACCATCATGGCTCTGCGGAAAGTTTCTGTCTGAACCATCATGGCTCTGCGGAAAGTTTCTGTCTGAACCATCATGGCTCTGTGGAAAGTTTCTGTCTGAACCATCATGGCTCTGTGGAAAGTTTCTGTCTGAACCATCATGGCTCTGCGGAAAGTTTCTGTCTGAACCATCATGGCTTTGCGGAAAGTTTCTGTCTGAACCATCATGGCTTTGTGAAAAGTTTCTGTCTGAGCCATTATGGCTTTGTGGAAAGTTTCTGTCTGAACCATCATGGCTCTGTGAAAAGTTTCTGTGACGACATTTTGGCCTGTTAATTTACTTTTGATTATGATGCATCAGGAAATAACAGGGATCCTGATTTGTCAATTCTTCTGCTTAGCTGTGCTATAGAGTTTGACACAGAAGAGGCTTACGTGGGTAATGTTAAACCGTATTCCCTGTATGGGGCTTGGGGTAGTAACCTGTCCCCCCCCTACCGGGGAATACCATTTAACATCAATATATATATATACATACCACATATGGTGGTGGAGCATGTTGTATGGGGCTTAAGCTTGGGAGTGTTGGAAGTACACAAGGACACTTTCTTTATCAGTCACAACTGCACTTATCTCCACACAGAAATCATTGCAATGCTTGAGTGTGTTTCCCACCCATATGGATTTCTGAACCTTAGGGTAGCATGCATGTGCTGGTCACTGTCGCACTGCTTATAGCATTCAGTACTTGAGTGTAATATCCAATGAGGAATGCATTTCACTCAAATTTATGAACAACATAAATTTGGACACCATTACAGGTATAAAGGACCAAGTGAATTATTATGATCTTTTAGTGTGTTACAAGGACACAAGGTTGAGGTTATTGACATATCTGATATAAAATATGATTCCTTTTAAAGGGTGGTGTGTTGACCATGACAATGAATGCGCGCCACAGCCCTGACAGCGGATTCCTGGGGTTTCCTGCAATGGATCATGGGTAGAAAGGTCAGAACAGTGGACAGGATTCTTAATGAGAGCCACACTGATGGAAGCCACTGAGTAAGTTGCAGCTGAGGTTGGTTTGGATTTTTGGTATAGGTTGACTTGGCTTGGTTTGGGGTTGGGTTTAATAACCAGGTTTGGAGTGTTACTGGTTGGGGTTCGTGTTAGGGGGATGGAGTGTTACTGTTTGGGGGTTCAGGTTTGGGGGATGGAGTGTTACTGTTTGGGGTTCGGGTTTGGGGGGATGTAGTGTTACTGGTTGGGGTTCGTGTTTGGGGGATGGAGTGTTACTAGTTGGGGTTCGTGTTTGGGGGATGGAGTGTTACTGTTTGGGGTTCGTGTTTGGGGGATGGAGTGTTACTGGTTGGGGTTCGTGTTTGGGGGATGGAGTGTTACTGGTTGGGGTTTGTGTTTGGGGCATGGAGTGCTACTGTTTGGGGGATGGAGTGTTACTGTTTGGGGTTCGTGTTTGGGGGATGGAGTGTTACTGGTTGGGGTTCGTGTTTGGGGGATGGAGTGTTACTGGTTGGGGTTCGTGTTTGGGGGATGGAGTGTTACTGGTTGGGGTTCGGGTTTGGGGGATGGAGTGTTACTGTCTGGGGTTCGGGTTTGGGGGGATGGAGTGTTACTGTCTGGGGTTTGGGTTTGGGGGATGGAGTGTTACTGTTTGGGGTTCAGGTTTTGGGGATGGAGTGTTACTGTTTGGGGTTCGTGTTTGGGGGGATGGAGTGTTACTGTTTGGGGTTCGTGTTTGGGGGACGGAGTGGTTACTGGTTGGGGTTCGTGTTTGGGGGATGAAGTGTTACTGGTTGGGGTTCGTGTTTGGGGGACGGAAGTGGTGTTACTGTTTGGGGTTCGTGTTTGGGGGATGGAGTGTTACTGTTTGGGGTTCGTGTTTGGGGGATGGAGTGTTACTGTCTGGGGTTCGTGTTTGGGGGATGGAGTGTTTACTGGTTGGGGTTCGGGTTTGGGGGGATGGAGTGTTACTGTCTGGGGTTCGGGTTTGGGGGATGGAGTGTTACTGTTCTGGGGTTTGGGTTTTGGGGATGGAGTGTTACTGTTTGGGGTTCAGGTTTTGGGGATGGATTGTTACTGTTTGGGGTTCGTGTTTGGGGGATGGAGTGTTACTGTTTGGGGTTCGGGTTTGGGGGATGGAGTGTTACTGGTTGGGGTTCGGGTTAGGGGGGATGGAGTGTTACTGGTTGGGGTTCGTGTTTGGGGGACGGAGTGTTACTGTTTGGGGTTTGTGTTTTGGGGATGGAGTGTTACTGTTTGGGGGTTCGTGTTTGGGGGATGGAGTGTTACTGGTTGGGGTTCGTGTTTGGGGGATGGAGTGTTACTGGTTGGGGTTTGTGTTTGGGGCATGGAGTGTTACTGTTTGGGGTTCGTGTTTGGGGGGATGGAGTGTTACTGGTTGGGGTTCGTGTTTGGGGGATGGAGTGTTACTGGTTGGGGTTCGTGTTTGGGGGACGGGAGTGTTACTGTTTGGGGTTCGTGTTTGGGGCATGGAGTGTTACTGTTTGGGGTTCGTGTTTGGGGGATGGAGTGTTACTGTTTGGGGTTCGTGTTTGGGGGATGGAGTGTTACTGTTTGGGGTTCGTGTTTGGGGGATGAGTGTTACTGTTTGGGGTTTGTGTTTGGGGGATGGAGTGTTACTGATTGGGGTTCGTGTTTAGGGGATGGAGTGTTACTGTTTGGGGTTCAGGTTTCGGGGATGGAGTGTTACTGTTTGGGGTTCGTGTTTGGGGGATGGAGAGTGTTACTGTTTGGGGGTTCGTATTTGGGGGATGGAGTGTTACTGTTTGGGGTTCGGGTTTGGGGGATGGAGTGTTACTGTTTAGGGTTCGGGTTTGGGGGATGGATTGTATTAGGGTTCACGATTGGGGGATGGAGTTGGAATTGCTGCTGGGATTGGTGTTAGGGTTGGTTAGTTTAAAAGTTTGTTTTTCTTTTCTGGTGAGACTGTATGTGTGTAGGTGTTGAACACTTGTGCATATTTGTGCAAATACAGGTGCCGAACGCTGTGCATGTGCATGTATGTGCGCTGGCTTTCACTGCAATTTCGAAATAATCATTCTTAAAAATGAAATCAGAACCATCTGGACCAGTCACATCTACTCATCGGCCTTTTTAATTTTGTTCTTTTATTTAGGGCCAAATTTTCCAGTGTCCCCGCAGACGTATTTGTTAGAAATGCAAGCAAAACACCCTCCATTCTGTTTTTGATTAACCTTTTAAATTGGGACTGAGAGACAGAACTAGTTCATGTTGTTTGCACCATGGTCAGATATGCAAAATAAGCACAGCATTTTTCACTTTCAGGCTGGTGCACTACATATATATATGTAGACTTCTGGTACATGTATCTTCCAGGTCGATTCATGATTTGAAACCTACTGTACTGTAAAGTTTACCCCTGTTCATGGCAAGGGCAAGGTGGCAAAAGCCTTGCTCTGTTGTACATGTACGTGTACATTATCCATTTTGTGCCTTACCAAGCCCTTCATTATGCAGCAAACTGTCAGCACATCCTTTGTACTCTAATTTTAAGGGGTATTATGAGACCAAGCCTCATGTAATTAGTGTTGCTTAGTAATACCTGCTGTCATCCTTTTTTAAAAAAGAATCCAATTATGTTTAGAAACACACTGGTCATACATGTAAGTGAATGTATTATTTGCTTTCCAACTGCAGTTATGCAACCACTAAAACCAGGGTGGTAAATGCCAAGCTTATGGCCCCAGCCTACATTATATTAGGAGGCACAAAGACAGGTGAAGGTTCTATTATCGTCATCGACAGAGAGAAGCCAGCTTACGTTGAAGAGTAAGTTCATTGTCATTACCCTTTGTATCATCTGCAACCAAGATATCCCCTTGATCTCAAGCATCAATGCAGATCTTGCAAATATGCAAATCTTGTGATTAATGCAGATGTTGCATAAATATAATGAACATGTCCGCTGATGCTGAACTAGAATTCTGTGATTCTCTCGATATTGAAATTAGCCCACTGTTGAGGAAGATACATTTAAGTACTGATTAAAAACATCTTTCCACCTTAGAATCTTCAGCGAAGTTCAGGTTGTGGAGGCCATCTGTGCTTTTACAAAAAGGGCTGACACTGTTTTGCTCCTCTACGTGTACATTGCCTAAAACTGCAAATGACACCTTGGAATTCTGCTCGGAAGCCCTAAACACTGATTTGTCACAAGATCATTCCACATCAGCAATGCCAGCATATACGATGCACAACAGTATCGAAACTAGACTGGGGCTGTAGCTCCTGCATCATCAAAAAGCCAGCATGTCTCTTCAACTAATATATACACTGTACATGCACATGCACGGAACACCATATGAGTAGTGCATGAGCAAGTTAACCAGCATATGATCATATGCTTGTTGACTTGCTCATGAGGTGAAACCAAATAGCAATGCCACTATCACACCAACTTCCCTCAACCACTCAGGAGCTTATGTACACACACCCTTCCCTGAAAAAGCTGCCAATTATAATGTCAGATGCCATGCTTTGAGCCTGCAACATGTGCCTTGCTGTTTGGTATGCTGAATTAATGCTTTGATAGTTAAACATCATTCCCGTAATCAGGAGGCAAGCCAAATACAAGAGAAGAGCATGCTTTAAGAGCCCACCCGGGGCAGTGGATGGGGCTTACTGGATTGGTCTACACGTATTTTGATGCAATCGGAAGATCATGACCCTTAAAGGTGTAATTCTGGAATGTTAAAAATTCCAAACTCTAGATCCGAAACCCAACCCCAAATCCAAAACCTACACCTGACAACAAGCAAATTTCGTTTTGACTTTGGGATCAGCTTGGATCACAATTTTAATTAATGGTGACTTTCTTGTGGGTAGGTTGGATCCAAAGAATGGCAAATGGTTTCTCGTTCAAACCAACTATGACCCAACGGATAAGCCACCTTTCTATGATGACAGACGCACATCAGCCCTAAAGTGCATGACCAACACTACTCAAAAGGTATGTGCGAACACTTGAAAGTGCATCAGGCGGTTGTTCCAAGTCTGACTCCAGTCAGTTTGTATACTGATTAAAAGTATAAAAAGCGAGGCACATCCTATACAGGTATCTTTTTGACTGTGCTCAATCATTTTTGCCTACCAGTAGATCATGGCTGGCCATCAGGTTACATTACAGGCCAGTGAATAATTCGCATAGGTATTTCAAAGAATTATGTAAATATAAGAACCCCCAAAATGAAACTTCTGCTAAATGTTAAAGGAAAGTACCAGCCTCCTTAAAAAGTCTCGTGGAAATGTACATTTTGAGGTAAAACCAGCCACCAAATAAGAGTGATAGTTCTGCAAAGTCATTCACTGTGGAGGGGTCCGTTCTGAAGCATTTTTTAGAACAAAATTACAGGCATTTTTTTTCCCCTTTTGCCACCTACTGCCCTTTATGCTGTCTCATGACCATGTCATTATGTTGATGCCTGAGGTGTTGTGCATGCATCCCATATAAATCATAAATGATACTTTCATCTCTTTTTTCTTGCAGGCAGTTGGCTTGGGGCCCATATACAATGTTCTGTCAACCAAGCCCAATCTCAACCTGGTATGCCAACTCCTGATTTTTTCTGATAACTGTCACTGATACTCATGCAGACATTGGCATCACCAGGAATTTTGTTTGTGGGGGGGGGGCTTTTTTCAACTAGGAACTGAAAGTTAACATTAAGAGGGGATCAAGTTTGAGATTTTCCAGTTGGTGATTTCCAGCCCCTTTCGTCTTCTTTTTTCGATTCGTTCACATTTCCCCTTCTTTCACTTTCCCCCTTCTTGTTACCCTTGTGGCTATTTTTTTTTCTGAGGGTCTGCCCCTTTTGGCCTCCCCACAATGTCATTACATTATTTTAACATGTTGCCATATGCAGCATTTCCAGTGACCACACTGAAGACAAAACCCTTCTGTTCTCCCCATCAATCATGCTTTGAAACCTCTTTCCACTCTTTCATTTGGTAAAAAGTTGGACAACTGCATGTTGCATTGCACCTCACCTGTCCAGTGGCCCTTAAGTCTAACTGTGACACATTTCATTGCCTGACACCTTTCAAAGCTCATCAGCTGTGTTAACGTATGAAAATCTATCAAGAAATTGATATACGAGATGTTAGTCGAATATTCTTGAGTTTTCTTAGTACTGTGAATAATGTGTCTCTGTTGGAAATCCTATTTGCAGATTTGCATGACTTGTCAGTTTTGCACATGGACAGCACTACAATAGATTTTAGCAATGACAGAAATTAGTATGCATCGGTAAACGTTCTGTTAATGGGAAAGTGGTGAATGTGGCAGTGCCATCTTTGACTCTAGGTAGTACATAGGCCTACATATCCACACTTTTTTGGCAAGAACTCTTATCTCATTTGTCTTTTTGTACCCGTTTTCTCCCTTCATTTACCTTTTGTGGAGAATCCTTGTCACTTGGATTGTTATGGATCGTTCTGGCTTGTTAAGCTGTCAGAGCTTTGAGCCAGAGTGGCTCAGTATGGTGCACCTCGCTGGTTTGGGAAGGGCCTGAAGTTGGATTTCTTTTATCAGAATTGTTTTAGGTGTCAAGTGATGTGGCCCATTTACAATAAAACTGGCACAGGGTTGTTGCCTCCAATTGTCGATATTTGAGTCATTTTAGTTGAAAGTACGTGTACTTATCACAAAGTAACCTTCTGTCCCTTGTCCATTAACTGTGAGATTAAACAACATTTGTTATTCATTCTTCACCAGTTAACAACCTACTCTGCCTTGATGCAAGTCAACATGGGCTACTTGGAGACCTTCCTTCGTGAATGCCCCCAGCCATGCTATCCATGGTAAACAGGATTTTATCTTAAGGAGACTTTGAATTAACTGTATGATATGGTTTTCTTTTCATTCAGAATGAAATTGTTTTTTGGGGGGCCAGGCGGGATTTGGTTTATTACTTAACAAGTGATTGCAGCAGTTGAGACAAATGATGCTTGAATGAACAATTGTTCATTGTTAATTTTTTTAGTTTTCTAAATTTTGGCGTATTCTCAGGACAGTTGTTTTGTTGTATACATGCATCAACTGATTGGTTTAACCGTCTGTTCTGCAATATGACTCAAGCTTTCTAGATTATAAAACTGATCCAGGATATATATTTATGGCAATATGTGAATGCTCCATTTATAGATAATTTGTTTGGATGTAAATGTGTGTAATAGTTTTGTATTTTGGAATAATTCACTTGATTCACTTCATTTATTTGAATACAAACAACCTTTTATACAAATCCAAAAAGCAGCTGGAGTTAAATTTGAGGCTGTAATTTTCTGTTACGATTGTAAAGACAGTGCTATAAAAACAGTACTTAATTAGATACAAGAAAATGAAGCCAATTTTGCAGCTGACAGAAGCTGGGATGGAGATGAATTATCGTCGGTTCCATGTCGAAACATTTTCAGGCTTAGATGCGTGCAGACTGGCCGTCTTAATTTGCGTTAATTTCTTAATTTGATGATTTGGAAATACAGTTTTGCATGCAAATTTCGATATTAATTATGTACTTGGAGGTAGGCCTATTTTGACTTCATTTGGAGAGATTGATTCATGATTTTTTGGCTCTAAAACGGATCTCAATTGTCGTTTGACTTTAGTGCTATTATAAATTGCAAAATAAATATTTTCATCAGGATGAGTTTGAATTTCATATTTTGATAGAGCTATAATATCACCATGCAATATTGTATGAAAATATGAGAGATTTTATATATAGGCCCTATTAATCAATGACTCGTGGACCCCCGAGATTGGTAATAAAAGAATTAATAGTTGAACAAATGCAGATGGATGGTGACGATAGCTTTGTATAGAACAGTCATTGTTAGATCACCTTTTGAAAGACTTCAAAAGATGTATTTATAATCAAGCAAAATTATCTAACGGTCTCATCACAGGGTGAACCACCTCAAAAAGGCAACTCAAAGGTAATGGTTATTTCCTCCTTGAATAATTGTCAGAATTTGTTTCTGATATTCAAATCAAATAAAGCTTACGTCGTTATCCTTCAAAACTGAAGACTTCATTTAAATTTGATGAATGCTTTAAGTAGCATAACTCACTTTTGGTTTTGTCCAATTGTTTACTTTGCACGTGCATGCCATCGTTGAGTAATGTATTATTATACAACTGTTTCGTTCCACACTTCTTTAAAATTAATCTTTAAAATTAGCTGTATTAACCTTGAAACTGATGCTAATTTCAGAGGGCGGTGGTTGTTAATGGTGAAGTTTCAAGTTACTGAGTTTGTTCCAGAGACACCAACTTCAGCTGAACCCGTACAGTTTACCTCGAGTCAGTTTTATCTTATGTACTTCTATCATAGTCTATTAACTACTTTGAATTATTGCGGGATCTTCTGTTTGTCGATGGAAACTTGTTTCAATATGACAGACCCTTTTTCAGTTCGGTCACCTCATTTTACGGGCCTTTCCAATGACCAGATGCGATAAAGGATATTTAAGGTTTGCAGCACCCGAAGTTTTGGGTTTCCGAGGCCCGCAATCCACTCTTGTAGTTTGCTCAAATTGGAAAGGAAGTCTTTTACAAAACCTGATATGCCAAACGGCTCAAATGTAGCAAATTGGAAGCCTAGTCTGAGTATCACCTGATGACCTAGCTTGTCTGATTTGACACCCTTTGGCAAGAAGTTGAAAGCCCCAACCTCAGACTTTTCAATCTGGTTTTATCAAAATCCCAGTAAATTTATTTTCAGTCAGAATGGAAACGAACTTTAATTTTTTCTAAAGTGAAGCTACTGGAATTTTAAAAAAAATATTATTTAGTGTTCTCTTTCAACGTGAGCATGGCCAGTTCTGCCAAATTGACAACCCCCCCCCACAATTTTCCGACAAGACGGAACACAAAATTGGTTCTGCTGAAAGAAGGGGTTCACTACAAGTCACGAGGAAATTGTCCCATCGTGGAAACTGTGACGTGTCGGACATCTATCCGTAGAAGGAAACCATAAAAAGGCGAGAAAATTGCGTAGCTTATTATATTAATATTGTAAATTGTTTAATTTTTAAACCAGACTCGCCATAGCATGAACCGTTAATTTGGCCAAAATGTAGGAACGATTCGAGTACATAAAGCATGCTAAGTTGACACTTTGCTAACAGAACACCTTGTTTTTGATTTCCTGCAAGAATGTGGGATTAAATCAAAATAATCAACAACTCTGCATTCTGCAGTAGACCTCAGAAAGCATAGGAGACCTGGTCCACATAATCAAAACGAAAGGAAATTCTGGAGGTTAAATTGCTCCGACGTGATATAAAGATGGTAATATTTAATGAAACAATGTCATCTCGGCTCAAATGTATTATGTCACACTATGAATTCAAGAAAATAGTACTGACCACTGACCAAATTCCACATCAAACCTTATCATGTATTCAAGAGCTTTATTTCATTGCGAAACCTATCCCCCGAAGACCTCTTTGCAAAATATAACTACTGCAAAAAGATCATTTGAAACTACTGACTAAATTTTATCAATTTTGCTTTTGTGAAAAAATTGTAGGCCTACACACAATATCAACTAACACGCTATGCCGTGTTCCTTTTTTAAGGCCACACAAGGAAAACAAATTGTGCAAACAAATTAGGCTTTTATCTTTTTCTTTGTTTTTTTTCCCTTTTTCTGAGGGGCATGCCCAAATCTGCCTCATGCGCAATTCGTATTGTGGTGTTGTAATGGACATATACAAATCGGCAGTTGGCCCTGATGACTGCTGAGTATGCGCCGTAGTAGAAACCATTTCAGCATCTGTTGACTTGCCGGGGTGCATCATGGGAAGATGCGTCTCATGCACGGAGCTAGGGCCGGGCGAACCTCCACATGACGAGCATAAAACAGGATGATGACGACCACACCCTGCAAAGGAAGAAAACGACTACAACAAAGCAAACTGTAATATTTTAAAAGAAAAACAAAAAGAAAAGCAACAGATAAATTATTACACTAACATGGGTTTTTATATTCTGGGATGATATTGTAGCGTGTCCTACGGGTTAGGATCCGCCGATAGTATAGACACACACACATCCACAGATCGCTGTTCTGGTCGAGAAATCTCTGTTTTATTACTGTAGCGTCAACAACAATGTGTTTTTCAGACAAGCTCTAAACATGGCGCCCCTCGGCAGGGACTGCGCATGCGCGAGGCGGGAAAACCGCGGGCCGTTCGCATACCAGCGGGGGCAGCCAGCCAACTTCATATGGGTCCGAGCTGGCGCCCCCACCGGCCGGACCCGCCGGCGCTACACCGCCCTCTCCGAGGACTCTTTTTCGTCCCCGAACGAGGCGGCGCAACCCGGCGGGCCAGCCCGAGGCCATCCCGGTCGCCCTTGCGCAGCTTACAAGGCAGTGGAATAGCAAGCAACAAGTACAAGTATTGTGGGTTCCGAGGGTCTTCTCCGCTACCATGGGGGGGGGGGTCCAGGGGTCCAGTGTGGAGGAGACTCCGGTCGCCGTGGTGCCCCCCGGCATTTCGTCGTTGCCCCGAGGGAACGGACTCCGCTGGGCGGTGGAGGGGGCTCCCGCTGGACCTCCGACCGCCATTGGTTGTGGTGAAGCTCACAGAGGGGTGGGTCCAAACTGGTGTCTGTGTCTCTGGTGGCCCGCTCCTCCTGCAGAGTGGCTCGTACCCCCAGTCGCAGGCGGATCCCCCCCGCATACGTCACCCAGGAGCCAGGGGGCAGACTCCGGTGGTCCCCGCTCCAAACTGGGGCTTGGGGTTCTTCCTCAGTCTGTCAGTGCAGAGGGGCAGTCCCGGCCGCAGCGGCCGCCGCGGGGGCCCAAGGGCCCGGGGCCGCACTGGAAGGTCCGTTCTCGTCGTTCCGGCCGGCCCCGCGACCCCCGCCTTTGGCGCCGAGAAGGCATCGGCGGTGAGGGCTCACCCGCGGCAGCTGACCGGGGGTGGGTCCGGGCAGCTCCCTCCGGAGGACCGGCAGGGGGGAGTGACTGCTCCATGGGGAACTCGTCACCCCCCAACTCTCCGCCACTGGCGAAGACCTCCGGGACGTCAGGATCCTCCGCCCGGATCTGGCCGACGAGGACGTGGTCGCAGTGTCGGTGGTGCCGATCCCGCATGTCCGAGCCGAAGAAGCAGCGACCACATCCCTGCTCACAGGTGTAGGGCCGGGTGGCGAACAGCTCCGGACTCGCCGACCTCAGGTGTTGCCGCAAGTTGGTCCGCTGGCGCCTCCTCGGCCAAGGCTCCCACCATCCAAGCTGCACGTCGCCCAGGTAGCGCTTGGGCCGATTGCGATGCACGATCTGAGCCTTCGCTCGGGCGGTACGCTGCACTTTGTAGGTCACGTCGTTGAGGCGTTGTAGCACTGCAGAGGGTCCGTCCCACCACCGCTGCAGCTTGGGGGAGCGGCCGACCTTCTTCTTTGGGGTGAAGAGCCAAACAGCCTGGCCGGGCTCGAACCCGCCTTCCTGGGCGCTACGGTCGTACTGCTGCTTCTGGTAGCTCTGAGTCCGCCTCAGGTGTCGCCGGGCAAACTCGTGGGCCCGCGTGAGCTTAGTTCTCAGCTCGTCGACGTAATTTAGTGCCTCGGTAGTCTTCGTCCGTTCCTCCGTTGACCCCATAACGACGTCCAGGGGAAGCCCCACCTCCCGCCCGAGCATGAGCATGTTCGGGTTGAGCCTGGTGCTATCGTGCTGGGAGGAGCGGTAGGCCATCAGGACGTAGGGAAGATGTTCGTCCCAGTCGTCCTGATTCTCATCACGGACGTATATAGAAAAACCTGGACTTGCAACGCCTTTGTATGAAAAAGAAGCCAACCAGCGGCCATTTTACCGAGCCGAATACAAAGGCGTGGGTTGGCTCCCTACTATTGACGTCAGGAAGAACAAAGGCGGGCATTACCAGGAAAGCTTTGTATTCGGCTCGGTAAAATGGCTGCGAGTGGATTCAATGACTCTATAAGCTGATTAAGGGCATTGCGAGTCCAGATTTTATTATACACGTCCGTGATTCTCATCCACAAACATGCTCAGCATGGTCTTCACGGTACGATTGAACCGTTCGACCATGCCGTTGGACTGAAAACAATGACACAAGTAGCAAACAACTTACCACATCGAATCCCAGCATCTTCATAATGAGCACAGTTGTGCAAACTCAGCTTGCAATGAAGGCAATCGATCATACCGTCGCTTCAACGCCCGTGCAACAAACATTATCTAGTAATATGTCCAGCCCGAAACCTTCACCAAAGCTAGAGCCGGAAGTTTGCCAAGGCTCGTTGATGCCCTAACTGTCATCACAAACTGTTCCAGCCCCAGCCTGTCGAGTATACCTCCACCCGGCCTTCCATGGAATTCGAACCGCCAACCAAACAAACTAAGCACACAAAACACACACACACACACATGCAAGTGTGTATTTGCCTGCAACTGGGGACCCCCTATTGTTCCTCTTTTGTTCGTACTTTAACTTTTTTAGAAGACCACCCATATGTTTTGTACACAGTTATCAATCGGGGACCCTCTGTCAATCGGGGACCTTATTGTCATCTATTGTTCAAGGTCCCCAATTGAATGCAGAAACAAACTCAACGCTACCAACCCTTACACAGCTATACTTATGGGGTGTTTCCTTTGTTCTCGTGTACAAAACTCCCACACAACACGCAAAAAATTCAAATCACTCCAATTTAAACCAAATTCACTTTCCTGGGTTGAAATTTCAACCGTATGTCCCTTATATAAAACACTTCAATTTGCGACGGATTTTTACCCATCAAAGGTTCCCCTTTTTGAGTTATTTATAATTATCAGTTTCGTGAAATTCTTGTGGGGGACCAATTTTGGTACCCCGCAAGGTAAAAACTGGCCTTGTGGGGTACTTCCCAATGTTCAGGTACCCTACAAGGCCCCATGTATAAGCGCATCGCACCCTACATTATGTGGACTTCTTTTGTGCAGAGGTGCACACTATGTATGCCACGCCTGCACACACGCAAAGAACAAATTGAAGACAGCTTCGACAAAGAAGGGCCTCGAGACCTCAACCTAAATTAGGTTTATTCAGTCACAATAGTTAATGGCAGGGGATCCCCACTGAAAATGTTGACCGTAGCTAATACTCACATACCGATGCAAGTAAACGTCACAAGAAATGACTGTGTAGCATCTACCCTACGACCGCAGGTATTGGCTCGGATTCAAATTGCTCTGTGTTTGTCCAATCCACAGAGACAGCATGAAAGATATGGACGACACTCGATGTTCAATTTGTTTTTGAGTGCCAAGACAGAGAAAAGATCTGAGTTGACATTTGTTTGCAGTTTTTGTGCCCCCCCCCAGCGAAACCTGAAACAGCTAACTCGTATTTAACGGGCCCTTTCGTCACAAAAAAAGGCAAAGGTATTACGCTTGATACAAAGATTGCGGCTATTGCTCAACATGTATAGGCAGACGGCATTCCCTACCACAGCAGATAAGCCTCAACATGGAGGGAGCCAGGGCGGTCTGAACCTCCTTACTTGAACACAACTGAGGATACACAGAATAGAAGACCCACCCTTGGTCTTATTGTAACCATTTCATGAGTCTGGAAGGCATGGGCTAAGATTTCTTGTCACATGTGGGGGACGGATGATTTCTGACGGCTCCGCTCGGCCTCCATCCCAGGTAAGACTGTGACGTTGGAAAGTTTGCCGTCTGTGGTTCATGCTAAGGGTGCGCAGAGTCAATGGCTTGAAAAGTGTGTGGGGTGATTGTATTGGTCATTCCCCTGTTAAAGTGTGTATAGGGGGGATATCCCCTCCATTCTCCCGGAATCTCCGCCCATGGTGGAAGCTAAAGTTCAAGTACGGAAATCTAGGTACTACAACTCCATTCATTCTGGTTAGCGATATGTGTTTTCTCTACTTTCTTGAACCTTTCCAAAACTGTTCCGAATTCCCGAACTAATACGGATTGAAAGTTATCCCTATTTATCTTGAAACCTGCACAAATTACTGCTTCACTTAGGCTACCCCCAGGTGCAACCCGGAACTTGCACAAGGCAAGTAAAACAGGGACAGTTGACGTCGCATAGAAGGAACCGTGTGATCGTCCCTTTAACTCGAAATCCATGACTGTCTTGGGCAGAATTCATTCGTTCACGCTTTTTCCAGTGCTTATAGCGCCTTGCGTTTTTGAAAGAAAAGCACATTACAAGGTTGCTCCCTGAAAGGTGTCAACTGAGCACAAATTAATATTCGGCGCAGTTTTTATATCCATAAATTGCTTCCATGTTAATGTGACTCATGCATATTTTTTCTTTATTTTTACCAATAACCTCAGGTAAAAGTTGACTGCACAATGATATTAAAACCCAGAGTGAAAGTAATTACCATTAACCATAACCAAAGCCCACGTTTCCTCGCTGACCTTGGCAGTTTCCTCTTTGGCCCTGGCAATTAACGTTGTTTGCATGTTCTGTAAAGGAGGAGAAAATACAGAAGAACATATCTTGTTGGTGAAGAGGGGTACCTCGGTCCCAGACAACTCTGGAAACACTGACCCCGGAAGGAACCAACCTAGATATACAGTCATACATTTTTATATTACGCATATCTGATTGGTCATTACTTGACAATACTACCTCAAACTTTGGCTCATTATTACATAATTATGCTTCAGTTTCTGCTTGAAACCTGTTCCCCAACAGCCATACACCAAGTGCCCTACAACTGCGTAAAGAGCTAAGCAATGAATGTAAGTTGCTAAACGTATAATCACAGGCAAAGTACATTCTGCCTTATAGACACCATTAGAAATCTATACTCTTGAAAATAAAATTCATCCAATAACAGAAAATAAATCAAACTGTCAAGAAATTGTATGGAACGTGGCATACCTAAAAAGCCCCTTTCATAGCTGAATCCACCTGTAATCAAGCAAAACAGGCTTCATGGAAATTAAAAATGCATTTCAAAAAGAAAGAAACCTGTCGTGAGTGTGTAAAGTTGCAGTGTAACCCGACAGGGTTTGGTGAGGGGTGGGCGGCAACTGTACAAGACATAAGCCAACAAACTAGAAACATTTGCCCCCGATATTCAGTAGAGAAGATTTCAAAACAGACGCCGTTCTTCAGACACAATATGTTGGTATCATTAAGATCCACGTATTGGAAAGCTCTTTGCAGTCAGAATGGAAAAGAATAATTTCTCTAAAATCTAGCTACTAGAAGTATTTTTCATTTATTGACTTCCACATATAAATGCAAATGTGGCAGATTCTGTGGGATTGACAAACTCAAATGAAACGCTTTTCAGACTAGAGCAACATGGAACACAAAGCGATTCAGGATAAGGTTCACCACAAGATTTTAAATAATGCACACTAGTGAGGTATCTCAGTAGTGTGCATTATCTCACATGTCATGCTTCGAATTCCAGGAAATAAGAAAAAATACTAGTGAGTAAGAAACTATAGACACTCATTTTATATCACTGTAAATTTCAAAATCTTCCTATCGAGCCGTATCTGGGATCCATAAAAACGTCTAAACATTTCTTCACATACATATTTGTAACCCACTTCGCTGCTGACCAAACTGCAAATCAAACTGATTCATGGGTTGAAGAGCCATATTAGATCGTGAAATATATATGTTTTAAAATTAAACGGTAACATTATAAATAACTCACAATCCGAAAATTTGGAAGTATTAACTAAACTCTAGTACGATTTTGCGATGAATTCCTACAACGGCCAACTAATGTGCTGCGCTGTGTCCCTACTTCGAAGCCACGAAAGAAGCAAAAACACTTATTATCATCTTTCAATAAATGTTATACTAAACGCATTAGTATTTTGTCTTTTCTCACGTTAGAAACAAAGAATAAGTAGAGGTGGATTCTTACATCAGCCAATCTGCAAAAACGGCATATGCACTTGGAATGTAAGTGCTGTAGCAACTTGATATGCAATGCAGGCTTTGCAGAAACATGCAATCTTTTCAGCTGTCTCCCGAGAGAGAAGTGACAGCCCTCAATATTTTCACCAGATTTACCTTTTTTCAGCAGATTGAACATGGTGTCTATGAAATGTAACTTTATTTATATGATTATTTTTCTTGAAGCGGTAATCAATTTTAATATCTAATATCGATGCTTTGGTACGTTTATCGTTATTGTTGCTTATTCAGCCATGAAACACAAGTGATTCCAGATTGTAGATATTCGTATTGCAATAAATACAAGCGGCTTTCAATATGAAAACGGTGGTGTCGCATAAATATTGCTATGAATAGGTTATCAAATAACTAATATGCTTTATTCCATTACTAAATATCTAATAATAACCACTTTAAAACGTGCAAACAATATTTTTTCTTTTTCGTTCCTTTTTTTTTTAACAAATCCTCTTCAAACATTTCAGAAATCAATCTGTTTGTCTGTCGTAAAATGAATGACGCGAAGCCTTCAAAACGAAATTTCAACGTTTTTCAAAGAAGTTTATTTTGCAGAATTTTGGACTTTATAAGTGATTAAAGGAGGCCAATTCTTTCGTGTACTAACTATGAATCGCTACATGGCTGTTACTGTGGTGTTGTAATGGACATGTCCAAATCGGCAGTTGGCCCGGATGATTGTTGAGTATGCGCCGTGGTGGAAACCATTTCAGCATCGGTTGGCTTGTCGGGGTGCATTATGGGCAGATGGCATTCCCTGCCACAGCAAATGCGTCTCATGTACGGAGACAGGGCCGTGCGAACCTCTTCACGACGAACACAGAACAAAATGAACACGACCACGCCCTGCAACGAAAGCAAACGATTACAACTCACCAATCTATAATTTGGTTATGCTGACTCAAGATATCACAGAGCACTGTTGAGTCCATCACAGTAACAGATGAACAGGCAAAGTTCCTCGTTGATTAAGACTGAATGACTTGTGATGGAGTTGAGTATAGCCTTAACATAAGATCTTTAAAACTGAAACTGCCACTCCCCCACTCCAATTTTCACCCTGACATCATGTTTTATTGATTAAATAACCATACCACAGAACAGGGTCGGTTAAAGAGAGGGAACAGTTTTGCAATTCCTAACATAATAACAATTTGTCACCGACCTGGAAGGAGTTGGCCAGACAGAAGATGAGCTGGAAGGCGAATGCCGCCTCGTTGATGGCCAGGAACCCAAAACACCACGTCAAACCCAAGAGGACAGAGATACCCACAGCATTCTGGAGGCGTTTGGAGATCTGACGAGAGCGTGATACCTCTTTGACCTTCAGGAGACTACGCATGACCAAGACGAAAGTGACGATGTTATGGATGAGGATGAGACCGATGGGAGTAAGGAGACCAATGTACAGCACAAGACCAGGTCGCAGGAAACAGCTAAAAGAAAAAAGCAACAGGCATTCCAAATATTTATGATCACACTGTTATAGAAGTGATTATTCAGACGGACGTCGCCCTATTTTCATCTCGATGTTTCCTTGTGACGTGTGCAAATCCAAGATATCATGGATAACGAGATGGCGCAGTAGAACAACTGTCTTATTTTTTTAAAAGATTAACTTACTAATGGTCGTTGGTGTAGTGATGTGTCGCTGCTGCCAAGGTGATTGTCAATACTATCAGCGGTGATCCTAAAAAAGAATGTAAGCCGCAGCAGATTGAAGATTACTTTCACTGACAGTGCGTCCTCACATAATTCAGACTAATACTCTCATGGGATAGGACAGGAAAATGTGTAGCGTTCATCAACGACTTACCCCACGCAATGAGGCTCGCCTTTAGCATGTATCGACGAGTGTCTTCTGGGAAGACCTTCACTGTGCTGATGTACATGTTCCTGGCTTCAACAGCCATCCACATCATAGTGGTCAGAGTCAAGTAGTGGAGTAAAGCAGCAACAAACACACAACCACCTCCAGATCCCTGAAAACGAAGAGCATCTGTTAGCAAACACTACAGTGCTCTATTTTGATGGAATGTTAAGGATTCAGTATGATTGATGTTTAGGTTTCAACACAAATAGAAAAACGATAAAATCTGTTTCTTTAAAATTTCGAGTGAAACCTGACATAATCCCTTTGGACTACATGTGTTATAGTGGTGACGGACGCATACCTTCAGGCAGCAGATATGAAGACATTGTAGTAATTGCTCACCTTAGCATTGTCAACACCAGTCAAGAAAATGACATACAGCATCAGCAAGGAGAAGCAGAAATGAATGAAAATCTGTCGGGATTTCCCGCCTCGCAGTTTCCTAAACAAAAGAATAAAAACAATGACAACTCACAGCTCCAGCGTCACTCAGCCAGTAGTAAACAATATTAGCCTAAGAAAAACATGTCAACAGGATTTGCTTTGCTTCTCTCACCTGATAGTGAGGTAAATGACCACCGTAATAGTCAGAGCTATGATGGAAAAAACACAGCCGACCTGACTGATGATATCAAGCGCTTTTTCAGAAGGACTCCGATTTTCATCATCTGGTGCTTGGCCCTTCACGTCCTTTAAACAAACAAAATATGAAAATGTGCGAAAGTAATGGCAATGTCATGATGCTGTCTGTTGAAATTTCTAAAATCGTATAAGAATTCTTTTGTTCATTTAAAGTGCGCACCACAAGGATGGCAAAGTTGGTGGCATGGGTGCAGTTACACTTGACTCTGTCATTGATCGCTTCAACAAGCTCGCATCCAGCCGTTGTCCAATCACCAACTCCGTCTTCAAGCTCAAAGTTCCACGACACGCAATGGACACTGCTTGATTCCTCCTGATTTTGGACACCAAAAGATGAACAAATTGACAACACTGGAATGAAATTGTGTTCTCAATGTGACTGTTTATTGAATATAAGCAATGTGAGATTGATCTCTATGGAAAGATGGAAATCGATGACGTGGAAATTGGACGGAATGGAAAGCTGGGGAATTAAAAACGTGTCGGGAAAGGAAATTTAAAAAAACACGAATTGCAATCTGTAGAAGAATGGAAAATTACTTTGGTATTTTCTGTATGTAAGTTAATAGCTGCCCATCCTTTTAGAAGAGTACAACTTTGCCCGTGTTTACTTTAGCAGGGTTCCCCTGTCTTGAAGCCCCACTCCCCATGTGGCGTACATAACCTATGAGGAGTTCATTCAGCAGACCAACACCACAGAGACAGGTCACACAATAGCCCTGCTCCTCAATACACACTCATCCTTGCAAGTGTCTGATCCTCTTTTGGTAAGTTCATCACTTCTCATCACTTTTTTTATGTATGTTATTTAAGGTAAATTATCGACACTTTTAATCATGGTTATAATGTGGAGTTTAATTCCTTTTATTATTTAGTCCTTTATAAGTAAGTTAGTTTCCCCAGGTTAATGACTTTTCTTACCACAATTTTCGTACACGCAGCGTCAGGATCTTATAACTTTAACCTGTTAACTTTTGGCAGCTGTTAAGTTTTTTACAGTGTACATGTATTGCTTTGACTTAATTTTACTCTTTAAGGCCATTTAATTCGGATTTTTGGGTCTGTGTTTGACATAACTGCAGTGGTTAGTTTTTATAACGAAAGTCGCTTACTAAACCGTTTTTCGCCGTTACAAATGCACTAAATGTCTCCAAGGCCTCCGTTTTGATTACTAATTTATACTGGTAAGTTATTTCACTAATCACCTTAAATGCAATGACGAGAGGCTCAGTGAGATTGATAAGTTCGACATTTTCTACAGTCAGTGAGACGACAGATCCAGCGACCTTACGAGTCGAGTTATTCTCTCCTCGGTACTTTCTGAGTGAAGCAGACTGGAACAAGGTGTCATCTGCGTAGATCAGGAAACTTGCTTGGAGCTGGCCAGAGGTTTTGTTGGCTGCATTTGAAAGAATTGACCCCAGAAAATAAATGAGCCTTTCCCTTACATATGTAATATGCGCCGTAAGGTATTTAATTAATGCTTGTGATATCAAAAACTCTAATTACAGTATTGAAGATCTCGATCAAACATATATTAAGGGTCACAGAGTGGAATTATTGCAGCCTTTAACACTAGCAAGGACCAGGAACTCAACTGTGACAATTCTACTTCTCTCGACTATTTATTTCTTGTACACGGTAAGAAAAAACCAACCGGCTTTGAAGGAAGACTAGAGTGTACACCGTTATTTGCATTTAACCTAGGCCATAAATAAAGCTGGGGGATTTTTATACTTTACCATTAGGCGATTGTAACAAGCCAATGATGTTGCTAGGTAATTGAGCTGAAGCTAAGACATCAAGATCCTTCGGTATCACGGTGGAATGTAATGTCTTGACATCGGTATGAGCAAGAGGTCCCTGTCTGGGATCCAGTGTAGTAGACTGTTTCACGGACACGAAACTAAATCCTTCCGTTGCCAGCGTGGAATCCAGACTGACCGCCTCGACGTGGATGGAGTCCTGTCGTATACTGATCTGCCCCTCCTGCTGAAGAGTCAAAGAGATTTGGGCCTCTACGGACTGGACGATGGCGGAGGAGCTTTTGGCATCAATTTTGGTGGGTTGGGACTCGGTATCGGTAGTTCTCCCCACAGTCAGGATGACATTGCTGACAGTATCAAGCACAAGCTCGGCCACCTGATACAAAAATCAGGATTTCCAATAAGTCACAGTTTACATCATCCTACAGAATTGAAAGGCTGAAGTTCTCTCTATTGAATAGATACCATGTACCTTTACATTTCCTGATCCTGCTTCGGCGATATTCTCCAAAATGCTGGAGACTGCTTCAAAATCTTGTGCATCCTCAGATGATTTTGACGTCTGACTGGCCAGAAACCCAGCTACTTCAACTGCGTTAGCCTTGCTAACCTCCACCTGTCAGGAAGACACTACAGTTCATAAATAAAAATAAGATCTTCATGAGTTAAAATTGTGAAATTTGTTGCAACTGGGATAAAATTAAGAAATTTGAACATAAAAGTTACCTCAACAACGTTTTCAAGAGTGACTTCTTTCTCTACTTCACCACAGCTTTGATTTGCGTACTCCTCCCAACGAAAGTACAAGGGGGCTTTTTCCCTCAAACAGTTCCTTACAGCAACAGGCTGGCCAGCTTTACGGGAGATTTATAGAAAAAGTAAACATTCTACGGGTAAATGAATGACTAAAACTGATTGACCGATTTTCAAATTAACTGTACAAGTACAATTTGAGGACAAACAGTGCTAGCAATGATCGTTATAAAAGTGGCAACGGTGTCTAAACTCGTGGTGTCGACATTCAAAGAAAGACTGAATCTGAACACATTAACACATCAAACTGCTTTGAATTCCCCTTCCTAGAATGTTCAGTTTCATACATTCATATATACATTTGCCAAAAACACCATCATAAAGAAGAAAAAGCGAGGGGATGGATGGAGTAACGAAAAAGGTGTGGAGAAAAGTACCAATATCTAGTTGAACAAGAACATCTGTACCGTGGAGAGGCAAGTAAAATTACGGATTATAATCAAACCATTTGCCGTCGTCAGTGCGCATCGCTTCACAGACTTGGTCACTGATCCGGCTACTGCCGCCGGCCATCGCAATCCATCGCTGGTGTTGTGGGCTGGACACTGACCTGCAACCGTTGAAACATACTAAAAGTATTTACTAATGTATACGCATTGTTATCCTCTGACAACCACGAAAGAACCAAACAACCAAACAAGCCAGCTTAAACAAGTTGAAGGACGCTAAGGATTTTTTTAAACTTGCATAATATATGGTCTCACCTTCCACGACCACAAAGAAAAAACACTCCAAGGGCAAATCATCTTCTGCAAACCACTGCTGATAGCTGACACGGTAGGTTCCTATCGGTAACGTCATCCCAGGGCTGTAGTTTGAGGTGAAGTTGGTTTCTCCCTTCCATCCAGTCACAACCGGTTCTGACCAGCTTACGCTGGTTGTTGTTGAACCGGCACTTGCAAATGCGGTGATATTCGCAGGGCAAACAATATTCACAACTGGGGAAAAAACGAACGTTGATTGACTGAGGACCGAACTATGAACACCTGTCCATCACACAGGTCTTTCACTTCCATCCTTGTACTGCATGAAAAAAATACTGAAGACTAAGATAAAGAAGCGTAGATAATACAAACACAAACCTGTAACTGTAACAGTGAATGCGCAAACATTCCTGTTCCCAGACATATCCCTGGCGGTGTATCTCACCGTGGTATCTCCTACAGAAAAGGACCCGTTCCCGGCTCGGTTGCATTCACTGAAAGTGGTTGGTAAGCAGTTGAATGTCACTCTGACATCTTGGCCGGAGTTGTCAGTAAGGATTGGAGGAATCCATGAGTGGGTCACCAGCTGGGAGGATGAAGTGACAGGAATGATGACGTCATCTGGACAGCCAGATACCTTCGGAGGTTCGTCATCTAAGACAGTTGACACGCATTCAGTATAATAATATTGTTAGGCACTGTGTCAAAATATGATTGGATGGATTTCTGTTAAATGTAGGATGGAATAGTGAATTGTTCAGTTCTTTAAACAGAAGCACTTATGCCTGGCCTTATGCTGGAACAAATTATATTAAGTTAATACTGTTACCCTCGACGATGACATGGAACCGGCATTCTATCTCAGTCTCTTGAACTTGGTAGATCACCTGAGTAGCTCCAATACTGAAGAGGTCTCCTGGCTGGTGGTCTGATTGTAATCGAACTCCTGTCTCTCGGTTGTCTCGTTGGTAAACATCGCTTCCGTCGATACGATTGTCACTGCTACCATCACCACCATCGTAGTTATAGTCCTCATCATCATAAAAGCCACTCCCATTCTCTGTGGTTGAAGCTTGTCCATTCATTGAGTTGAATGTCACCTTGGGTTGCATCCATGAAACAGATGTTGTGTTGATACCCGTGTCTGTGGCCACTGTGATATTGGCCGGACATTGGAACTCTACACCTGCATTATCCGAGGTAACATTGCCAACATCAAATTAAAATGGGCACATACATAAATTAACATATTTGACCACTCAATAAACAGAAGGGTAAAGACATCAACTCTGCATCCAAGTAATCCCAGAGGCTTAACCGCTTTTCAGATAGGAGGCTCAGGTTTAGGGATACATTTGCACAGAAACAAAGCGATATTTTTACCGTAAATTTCAAGAGGTTAGAGAAGACAAAACATCGATTTTAAACGACGCTCAAAACATTTTTCCAGCTGATTATCATATGAAACATATACCTGTCACTGTTACTGTGAAGTTACAGTATGCTGAATTTCCTTCTTGGTCTGTCACCTCGTATGTTACCACGGTATCCTCACCAGTTTGGAAAACGTCGCCAGGTTGATGGCTGGAGTTCCATAGCAACGGTGGGCTTGAATCTGATGCATTAAAGGCTGACCATGACACAGATACGGACGGGATGCTGATGTCGACGAGACGAAATATGTAAGCCGGACAAGCAGGGAAGAATCGTGGCGGATTGGTGTCTGTTATGAAATATGGAACCTTACTTTTGTAATAATGATTTACATGTAGACATTTCCAACAAATATTCTTTAATTGGCAGAGAAGAATAATTCACGCTACACTGAAAGAAGCAAATCTCAATTACAATACATTTGTTTAGGTAAATGCCTATACAAAAGAACTTCAAGCAAATGGTCAAGAAGCGAACTTTTGAAACCCTTCGCTAACAAGACGAATAGCTGGATAGCACAAACCACAACTAGCCACACCAGCAACAACGTCTTGGGAAGTTGATCAAATCTCCCCTCCCCCCGTCGGAAATGGGGGGGGGACTCACTGTGCATGCGTTACTTACGAATGCAGGTGTTTCCCATTTTCCGTTTACGCATGCGCATACACGTTGGACAGCCACAATGAAGTTGCTCAATAGTCTGGTACAATCTTGCACGGCACGTACTGGTTGAAAGTCGTGTTCGATAACGAGTGTACGGTACATGTACATGCCTCGGCTGGCCGGCCGGTCGACTGTCCGAAGCGAACCGAAAGTCACATCATGGCAGCTAATTAAGTTTTCAGCCCCGGGCTTCGCCCGACAGAAAGGACGACGATGGTGTATGGGGCTTAATTGTACATCATGTAACACGCACAAACAGGAACATTGTTTGCAATACAAGTTACAACTATAAAAAATGCAACAAGCTACAAAGCTGTTCCTCCTTAACCATACAACACGCAGTTTTCCATGTGGTGTGCAATAACATACAATATTCCAAATAGAAAACTTTTTCTGAAACAGTGTGACAAGTCTTCCTACGGTCACTGTATGTACTGCAATGTGTGAAAAAAAAACTGTCCATACTTTTTTTGTTCCTTTCAAACAAGACTCCTCTAATAGCTTTTTTTTGGGGGGGGGAAACAACAGCATGTTCCTTAATAATTGAACTTTAAGATTAACGACAGTATGGCTTTCGACTTAAATCAGCCATAGTCTTTTACATAGTCTCAATAAGTGTTTGTGGTAGTTTGCTGACTCTTGATGAGCGACGCAAAGGTTTAGGAGAGTCCTTTGAGACTGTGGTCAAAGCTGATTTCGCCTGACTTTCTTTGACCATGGGAGATTCCTATGTCTGATGCTTCTCCAACAGGGAAGATTGTGTGCCCCCTTCCGGAGTAGGCTCTGAGGGAAGGGTTACGCCTGGGTCAAACCCTGGATCTGGATTCTTCTCTGGAAGAACTGGGTGTGTATCACGATGATTTGGAGACAGTTCTGATCTCCTCATTTGTCTACGTGCCGTTTCCACTCTATGCCATCTTGCAGAATTACGACATTTGATTTTGGTGCTGTTCGCTCAGCAACCGTTGCTGTCCACCAAGTCTCCTTCTGGCGAAAATCTTTCACCAAAACCTCCTCCCCTCCATAAAACTCACGAAGCTGTGCTTGTTTGTCATGCTGTAACTTTTGGCTGCTTTACATATTGGTTCCTCTCTGTCTCTGGGCGTAGCAAGGACAAGCGAGTACGCACTTCGCGTCCCAGGAACAAACTTGCAGGGGTGGGACCTGTCGTGTGTTTGATGGTGCAGTAGGTCAACAGGAAACTGTCAATGCGTTGCTGCAAACTCTGTCCACTCGACTTAGTTGCACTGAGAGCATGTTTCAATGACTGTACCATGCGCCCGGCTGCACCAGTGCTCGCTGCATGGTAAGGTGCAACTCGAACGTGCTTGACACCATTCACCTTAGGAAATGCTGGAATTCCTCACTGATAAACTGTGGTCGATTATCACTGACTAGCTGGAACGGAATACCATACCTGCTGTCACGCAGTACTGTTATTGTAGCTTGTGATGTTGTGCCAGTCATGTGGAAGATTTCTGGCCATTTCGTGTATGCATCCACCACTATCAAAACGTCCTGCCCATTTTTTTGTGTGAAGTCAACGTGAATTCTGTGCCAAGAAGAACTGGGCCACACCCAGGGCATTAAAAGGTGCAACCGGTGGAAGGTGCCTTGACCGATGACAGTCGGCATGTACAGAATCAAACAGTCTTTTCAATGTGTCCATCAATATTTGGCCACCAGATATAGCTTCTTGCTATCTCTTTCATTCTGACCATACCTGGGTGAGCAATGCGCAGTTTGTCACAACTCTCATACCCCACAGCAGACAGTCTTATTCCGTGGACAGCTCATGTCGACGACTGAACAAAGACTTAAGTCGTTCATCCTCCACTTTAGCCGGCCAACCCCTCCTGGTATACTTCAACACGCGTGACAGGACTGGCTCTGTCCTGGTATAATGCGAAATCGTCTTCATCATCTTTCATAGCTGGTATTGGAAGACGTGAAAGCGCATCGGTGGACACATTCTGTGAGGTCTGGATAAATTTCAGGTCGTAGTCGAATGCTGACAGCACTACAGCCCATCGTTGTAGGCGTTGTGCAGCTAGAGTTGGAATCGCAGTCTTGGGACCAAGAATGCGCTCAATGGCTTGTGATCAGTTCGTATGGTGATAATAAGTGATGTGATATAATATGTGATCTGTAAGATATGGTGCGTAGGCCACTGGATGACGTGAACCATCTGCATAATTGTGAAGCATGACTGCCCCGACGCCACACGGTGACGAGTCAGTGGCTAGCTGAAGTGGTATCATTGGGTCGTAGTGTACCAGGAGCTTATCTGAACTGACAGCTTCCTTCACTGCATCAAATGCAAGGGAGCACCTGTCAGACGACTGCCAGGGCCGACCTCCCAGCTTTTCATTCAGTGGGAGGATCAAGGTCGATAGATTGGGGAGACATTGTGCCTCAAAGTTCACCATCCCCAACCATGGGCGAAGCTCCGTTACGTTCTGCGGAGTTGGAGCCTGGCGTATGGCGTCTGCCTTGTCATCAGTCGGTCGAATCACCTTTGAAGAGATACAACGTCCCAAGTAGATGACACTCTCCTGCATGAATTGGCATACTTTTACACGTAAGCCAAACTTCCTGAATCTTTGGAAGACATTTCTTACATTCCTGAGATGTTCCTAGTGCCGGTTCTTGCCGGTTACCAGCACATCACCCATGATTGCATAATTATGTGCCGTCAAGACCTGCCAGGACTTGCTCAATAAATGGTTGCCAGATTGCAGGACTTGTGGAGATACCGAATGGCAAGCGTGTGTAACGACACTGTCCCTTGTGAGTGTTAATGGTGACGTACTCCTGGGATTTCTCGTCCAGAAAAAGAAAAAAACAATGGCAATTTACTTCTAAATAACGTACCTGCGATGACCGTGTTTCTTGTGCAGTGGGCGTGGTTTAGACTGAAGTGGTATCACACACACGAACCGGATACTGCATGTACTGTGTCGACTCCGCTGGCGCGCGCGACGAAGTTCAACACAGAGAGCCTCGGTTTCGATGCGGATATGCGCAGACGGCGCTAATGTGAAATCCATCTATTGGCCCGCAATTCTCAACGGGGTTCCAAGTACGCGTGCAGGACACGATTACCAGTTGCAGTGGAATGTGCCCCCAAAAATCTGTGATAGTCCTCATGGCTCCTGCAGTAACACTGGTGTCCAGTTCCATTTGTATTGGAATGTTTGCTATCCAAACAGGGACCTTGATGGTTGAGGTACGTTTGTGCGCGTGCATCTCAGCTCGCGTGTCCTCAGACTTGGTTCGGAGCTGCTTGTCCGCATGTGAGGAAACCGAGAAAAGTCACCATTGTCATGCGAAACGCCACTGGCAAGCGTGTTTTGATCATGATCAGTGTCTTCTACGTAGCAAACACGCCCTTTTTGTTTAGTGCCTGGTTGGGAGACGTGTTTCACAGTTGGCGTTGCAGTGTCTGATCTGGCCCTGGACCTGCATTATGTCTGCAAATGTCCCAACTTCTTGTATTTGTAGCATGTTGCCCCTTGTATCTGAACTCATCGCAATTGTGATTGCTCAATCCACAACGGCCACAGGGTTTCCTACTCTGCAAAAGTCTTGGCTTCTGTCTTTTAGGTTCCGCCATGAGGCGTGAGGAAAACACTCTGTTCAATGGTTTACTTTTTGTGGTGCGCATGTGGCGTATATTCTTTGAAGCCGCCTCCTCTGCCAGAGTGTCTGCTGGAAACTGTAGTTGCGTGTCGACAGTTTCTTTTGGATGCTCTCTGACTGCAGACCACATATAAGTCTATCACGTAAACTGTCCTGAAGTTGGTCTCCTTGAAAATCACAGTACCCCATCAAATGGGCAGCATAGTCACAAATGGATTGGCCTGGCAAGTGCTTGGCATTATGAAATATGAATCGTTCTCCAAATTCCAGTCTTTTGGGCTTGCACTGTCCCTTCATCAGACTCCAAAATTCTGTGAAAGTCTTTTCCTTTGGCTGTTGTGTAAAGGCAAGGTCTTTCAGTGTCTTACACACTGTGCTCCTGATGCTACTCAACAAAATTGCCCTACGTTTATATGCTTCAGTATCATTTATATCTACGGCAATGAAATACTGTTCAATCCTTTTCAAAATATAGGTCTATATTGCCGCCCTTAGAGTTGAACCCCTCAAACACAGTCCTCTGAAAAGTCGCCATTATTTATCATGCCTGTAAACTATGTTACGACTACCCGATCGTACGTACGTGCGTGAAAGATAAATGGCGGCGTACAGTTGCCCGGAACGTAAGTGAGTTCGTACGTGTCGTGTGGAGACAGCCAGAAATTTGTCTCGAAATACCGCTCACCAGCAATCCTTATGAGGCCTTCTTTATCACCGAATGTCGAACTAAGTCCTTAAATCCTCCTCGCCAGTGTTGTGTTTGTATGTTGGGAGATTTGGGAGCAATAAATGAGAACATGGAGAAGTTCTGGCTGAACGTTTCTGAGGCATATATTACACACATCACAAACGGCACAGGCCCCGAGGCCTTACACCATTATCCCGAAATACACATTAGACTGGCTGTCCATACATTAAACTGGTTGCATACACTACACTCTGAACATTCTTACCTTTAACAGTTACAGAGAACTGACACTGAGACTCCGTTTCTAGAACTCTGTTTGTAACAAGTGTGGTCCCAATGTCGAAGCGTTGTCCCTGATCATGATCGCTAATGACGGTGACACTTTGGTCGACGCCACTGAAGCTAAGAACGGGCGGACTCCAAAACACATATGCGAAGTTGTTAAGATTTGCAGATACGGTGATATTCTCTGGGCAAGTAATGTTCACCCCTAAGATTTGGAAGCAAAATACCCGTTTTATCATTAGCAGCGACAAGACAATCATTAAGTGGAAATCACGTGGAGGTAGACATGGAAAGTCCTCGGAGAGGAAAACAAACATACAAACAAAACAAAAAACGACAACAAAGTAAATAAATGCAACAAAGACTACATGCCTTTGTACATTGAAGTTGAAGGGATTCATCTGGAGTACACTTGGGCATCAAAAAGTTTTGATCATTAATTTTATGAAGTTGCTTTATATCAGCAACTTAAATACGTATAGCATGTGTTCTGGGAAATTCTCAGCAGTACATAAAGTTGATAAACAAATGTGTGTGCGGAAACTCTAGGTAAACAGGCAGGGCCGTTGAAGCAAGCCTGCAAGAGCTAGCTAGCCAACCAGCGGACCAATAGCCGACTGCTTGACTCCAAACCACCCTAAAAATGCTCGTTTTGGGAGGGAACATTTCATTGCCACTTGAGGTTGATCAGTTTTTACAGGAACTTCAGTTTGTGATTTAGAAATGAATTTGAAAACAAAAGGTAAAATACTCACCAGTCACAGTTACAAAGAAATCGCAGGATCTCGTCTTTCCTCCTTGGCTTAACGTTGTGTATTTTACCTTGGTGATGTTCCCTACAGGAAACAAGTCACCAGGCTCATGGCTGGCGTATTGCAATACTAAATGTGAAGCTGATCTGTTCAACGCAGGCCACGAAACTGAGATAAATCTGCTTTTGGCGTCAGCTAAACAACTGATGTTACTTGAGCAACCTGTTATCTGGAAAATTGATGCTGAAAAAATGCACAAATGAGCCTTGTTTACTGCGATTATCTGAACCAATTTACCCAAAAGATGCGTCCAAGGCCTCGGTGCAATTCCCAATGATAAAGACCTGTGAAGTCCACGGAATGGCACACTGTGGCATGTTGGTGGTTTTTTTAGCCCACAAAGTTAAATGTTCGAAAATGATCAAATGACGAGAACTTAGGTCGTGTCCGACACGGGCTTTCAGAGCTCCAGGTAGGTGTATTGTCGCTGCATCTCCGCGTATTTCCAATGGAGTTAAGACCTAGACTCTAGACAAAAGATTCAAATGCAGCCTTGGGCAAAAAATGTTTCTAGTCATCGCAGATGCCACCGTAGGCCTGTGCGTAGACAAAAAAAGTTTTTGTATTTGATATCCACAAGCTGCCAAACTTGCTTGATCGGCTAGACTCCTGCCACTGCGTAATTTTAACGTGTTTTGGGGGTACGGTTGAGAAATACGTACAGTAAATTAGAGGAGTCCTTCTAGGCACCCATACATTTCGTTGGGCACTCTTTTTCAGATGACGTCGTTTCTGTATTACACATTTGCATCTAGGAACCATACAAAGGAGTTGGTCTTAACGGTAGTTTACACAGTGAAGGTCTAGTAATTATATTGCATAATGAACGAACAACATCCGTGGGGTCAGGGTGGGAAACAGGCATGACAGGTTTTCATTCCCTTTAAAAAGAGCAGCAGTTTTCAACAGCTAGGAATAATCAGTGAATTTACCTTGGAGTAATGCGCCTCCTCGACAATGTATAGCATTGCAGATTCATGAATTCATCAGCCCCTGACAAGGAACCGGACACTGTTTTTTGGTCTTAAAACTTGAAGCTGTGAGCAATACTGACAAGCTGTTTGCCCTTACAGGATTTGGTTACGTGTACTCACCTCTACATCCAATAAGTTCAATTCGCATTGAGGGCCAGACATGGTAAGCCGTTGGTCTGATGCGGATATACCGTGCGTAGATCGGTTTCTTAAACAAGCTTTTCACTGGTGTAGTGAGATCAGTATTGCCTTGGAATGTCTGCCAAAAAAAAAAAGGATTGTAGACGATACATGTAGTGCATTCATATCATGGAAACGCAGGTGGTATTCTGTTTAGTGTTCCTGTATTTCCGTGACAAATGCACATGTTAATTAAAACAATGAAACTGAAAACATGTTCACCATCTGAGCAGTTGCCAAATTACATGCTAAAATTGAGGAAAAATGGAATCGACCGGGAAATTTAAAAAAAAAAGAAAAACTCCAAAAAAACCTACTCTTTTTCATGGCGACATGGAGCAGGAACCGGGGTGGATATAATGGGGAAAATATTACAAAATTGTTCTCGTGAACCTGACCCCTTTTCTACATTTGTCCCTTTGTGACTCTCTTGTTTTTTTACCTGAGCTGTAGTTGAAGATGGTTCGCTCACATAAGTCCAGTCAGTCTGACTGTCAGAATACTGGACCTGATACTCGGTCACCCAGTCATCCCAATCAGGGGTATTAAGGGGGTCAGGGCTGCCTTGTATGATCACTCCTTCAATCTGCACCTGGTGCAGTAGGTCAACTTGAAGCCAGGGACTTTCTCTGTCGCTACTCGATGGGCACCACCCACCAACGGTCTTGTTGTCTGCTGCTACGTGGTTTAGTCGAGCGTTGTAAGGTTGGCAATTATCAGTTGTTCGAATATTGAGTGTACTTGAAGCAGTAATCATTGAGTCAGAAATGCTGCCATCTTCCAATCCAAGAGGGTCATCACATATCCCAACGCACACTACAATGATATGAAAGAAAATAAATTGTTAGGATTATGCTTACTGAGGATTTCAAACTGGAACTAAGTCCCAAATCGCTTCAGATTCCGCTAAAAGCGATACAGATGCCATCAATATTTATATCTTCTAATGAAACAAATGTTTCTCAAAAGAATTCAGTCCCAGAGGCTGAAAAACTTGTGAAATAACTAGAGATTTTTGTGTTACTTTGTTGAGGCTACACTTTGGTGCTTATTACACACTTTTGAAGGCAGGGAAAGGAACTAGACCCCCAAATTGTATTTTCCTTATATTTCAAAACAGATGTTTTGCTCCTTTTTAGGGGTGGGGGTGGGAGGGTACCGGTATGGCCCCCTTTGCCCCCCTACATGGATCGTTTATAGATATCACAACAGTGGCAACTGAGCAATTACCGAGGGGAGACATTCCCAATCCAGTCATTATTCTGATGTAGGTTACAGTTTGATGGCTTTCTGATTCAAATTTATTCAATTTCAAATGGAATTGTAACAATTTCATCATAGCCGCGTGCTTACAACTGAGCTGATTCAGAAAGAATTGCAATACTTTCAAAGGATCAAATGTCCGTTTCGGTGACAACTACATGATTTGCTTGTGTTTTCAAGAAGAAGGGTTCTAAGGTTCAGTTTATATAAAAAAGTATAAAAACGTTTAACTACTGAACTCAGAATAGAGCCTGCTGTTTCCCTTGTTGGCCTCGGCTATTTACAGCAGTGTGACATTTACCGAGTGTATGGAGGCAAAACCAAATCCATGTTTGTTTAGCCACGAGTCAAAATATCGTTTCACTTTCACTTCTGTGTAAGGCACCCTGCTTTGTGAATTCGACCTTTTGTGAGAAAGGCAAGCTTAAATTTGTAAAATTTGTGACAAAAGTAAAAAAGAGGCCAAGTACATTATTTGTGCCAAGGAATGAATTGTGCTGAAATATCCTACAAGCAGAAGAGCAGATGTTTTCAAAATGAGTACAGGATCTAAAATCCATCAAAATTATAGCATTTTTCAAGACGACGAAACAGCAAAAAAGGCTTTCCCACGACAGATCCGGGTTTGCATTTTCTATCCTGGAGCAACATCCTCCTGCACTTGGCAATCGGTACTAATTAAAATTGTGTTTAAGAGACCTGGATGGCAGTACGTATATGTTTTAGAGGAAAAGATAAATCATGACGTAAATATTTGCGACCAAATTCACGACCCGTTTTATCTCCGGTCGCAAATATTGCCAGCAAGCCAGGTAGAGAGAGAGAAGTTGCACAGCCATAGACACAGCTATTGCTTTTAGACATTGTGCCCCTACGTTGTGCCAAAACTGCCTAGCCGAATAACGACTTGAAATCAAGCCGAAAAAGTAGATAATTGCGCGTGCGCGTGAACTCTTCCTTTCCGCCTTGCTTGCTAGTCGTGACTATTGACGGCAATATTCACGACCAAAGAGTAGGTTGTAAATTTGGTCTCAAATGTTGACGTCAATACTGATTATTCAAACAGCCCTATTCAAAGTACTTAAATCGGGCTTTCATTACAGCTTCCACTTTGTAAACACACGTGCTATACAAGAATTGAAGGTTTGCATGGTGAAGATAGCAATAGAAACGTTATTTGCAGTGACACCATGTAATCACCCTCCTTTTGTGAGCAGGTGTGGTTCTGATAAGAGGGTGGGGCTCGACGTTTCGAGCAGCTTGCTGTGTGCGTCTTCCGATGCAAATACCATACGGCAATCACTGTTTTTCAATCCATAATTTTGTCACTTTCTAAAATCTCTGCCAGCGGAAATGACCTGAGCGATTTCTCCAGGCATTAGATTAAAATACCAGATTCACCACAGCCTCATACATGTGTTTTGAACAAACGGTTTTAATAATGGGGAAGCTTTCCGAAGTTGTGGCCTTGTACACCACACGCAGCCTTTGCCAGTTGGCTGCACACTCTATGTTTAGGTCGTAGAGACACACCCGAGGTATGCCACTATTTTCACATCTTCCAGCATTTAATAATAGTATAATATGATATATCACAACACGTCTGAGTTCCAGTAACACATCAGTTTGAACTACTGTGAATAATGATGTTACAATATACAAAAGTGGCTTTCAACATTTGCTTTGACACATATTGAACCTCCTCACAATGAGCAGAACTGAGGATGCATGAGAAGGGCAGACCCACCCAGGTCTTATTATAATCATTTCATGAGTGTTGAAGGTATGGGCGGAGATTTCTTGTCACCTGTGGGGGATGATTCTGTCAGCTCCACGCGCCCTCCATCCCAGGTGAGATCATGACGCTGGAAAGTGTGCATTCAAAGGTGCATGCGAAGGGTGCGCATCGTCAGTGATTGAAAAGTGCGGTATGACTGTGTTGGTCACTCCCGTCAAGAAGTGAAAGGGGTGGTTTTAGCACCTCAACTCCCCGGGATTTCCGCTCATGGTGAAAGTCATATCAGGTCTTTAAGTACGAAAAGCTATAGGTGCAGCGTTCAACAGACTCCATTTATTCCATTTGGTGGTATTACTATTCTAAACCTTCCCGGCCCTTCGTAACACGGTTTCGAATCTGTCGGATCAACATGGATTGAACACCAATCCTATTTTTCTTCAAGCATGCAGATGTTATTAATGCACTTACCCTTTGCTGCAACCCCAAATTCGCATAACACGACAACTAAAGCAAATACAGACGGCGCATAGAACGAACTGTGTGATCTCTCCTTGCACATGAAATTCATGACTGGCAACGGTTTAATACTGCATTCTTCGGTGCTTCTGGTGCTATCGTTTCTTGGAGAGAAGCACGTGCGAGGCTGCTCCCTGAAAAGTGTTAACTGTGGACAAAATTGATATTCAGCGCCAATTGCTTCCTTGTTCGTTACCGGGACTCATTGTATCTTTCTTGATTTGCACCAACTGGCTCAGGTCACAGATGAACGAGCCGCTATATCATGATTTTAAAACCGAGAGTGAAAGCATTTAGGCCTACCAATAAACAAAACCAAAGGCTTTGTTTCCTTGTTGGCCTTGGCGGTGAGGATAGTTCACATGTTTCTGTAAGAAGGAGGAAATTGAGAACATGTTCTTTTGGCAAGAACTAGCGACTGTGTCCTAAACTGGCAAGACAGAGTAATGCGAGCAAGCCTCCAGGCAACGGCTTATATACAGGTGTTAAGTCTGATTGGTCAGCTGGTCACCACAGATTTGTACTGAAGAAATAACGACCTCAAACTTCGGATTATTACTACTTTAAGTTTGTGCATAAAGTCAGTTTAATTGCCAACAATCATGAGCCATTTAGGCCTAATGAAAGAAACAACTGAGTAAAGAACTAAAAAATAAATTAAGTTGCTTGTTGCACAATAAACACTTATCATTCTACCTTTATGTCCATGGAATGTGGAACAAAAAAATGTGCCTACGGAGACCGAGAAGATATGCACCAATAAACTATCAGAGGTTTGGGGCGAGAAATATTATGCAATGGTGATATTGAGGAAAAGCATTTGCCTTGGATCTTAAATACAAAGACATCAAAACTAAGCTCTTCAATTGGGACAGAATATGCAGGCATTATTAAGATCCAAGTACAACTCTTTGCGGTCAGAATAGAAACTAACAATAGTCTGAAAAGCAGTGAGTTACTCGAAATATTTTTTATTTCATTTATTACTGACTCCCACCTTGCAACGCCAACACGGCTAGCTGTGTGGGATTGGCAAACCCTAATGAAACACTTTTCCGACAAGAGGAACAAAAACACAAAAATGTTCTGCAGGAAACGATTCACGACAATATTTTAAAACAATTCACAGTTGTCAGATATCTACCCAATGGAGGAACGACAGAATATAATTTTATTCTAATATAATTTTATTCTACAAATAAACGAGGCTGACAATAGCATTTGTCCAACAACTCAGGAACGATTTGAGTGCATGAAGCGTGCAAGGTTGACACCTTCCCAACATAAACCACAGTGGTTATGGTTTCCTGAAATTTTGTGAGATGAAATTAAAAAAAAAATAGCAACCCTATATTCTGCAGTAGATGCCGGGAAAGATCAGGAAATTACTGAAGTCCGATCAGAATCGAAACTAAAGGAAATCCTGGCTGCTCGATTACCAGGACATGATATAAAAATAGTAATATTAGATGAACCCGTGTCCTCTAATGCCGTATGTCATAGCATGGATTAAAGGAAATTAGGAGAAAAAAATGTGATTAGAGATCAACAGTGAGAGTAATATTTCATATCACTGTACATTCAAGCAGTCACTTATCGGTCCCAGTTAAACTATCTGGCGTCTTTAAGTATTCTGATTATTCTTGACCAAACATTGGCGGCCTCTAACATGACTACCGAATAGTAAAACTGGATATCAAACTGTATAATGTGGAGCCTTATTCAATTGCAAAACCTATCCCCAAAGACTTTTGTCCAAAATAACACTGAAATGTTATAAGTAGGCCTAACATTCAAAAACGGATAATTTGAAACTAATGACCAAGTTCTATTAAATATTGTGATGAATTTGAACATAGTCCAACTTATCCGTTGTGCAGTGCTTGCGTGGCCTTCTTAGAAGCCATGAAAAAAGAGGGGTAGACTATTTTTCAAGTTTAATTTGCAATCTGGTTTATTGCATGCTCAGTAAGAACTTGGTACACTGACTTGATTACTTGGACATGCATTTATGAAGAAATTCAAGAAAAAACCCTCCCGGTATGTAGTTGCTGTCCCTCCCTTGAATATATGTGAGCCAACTGAATACTTCTGAACCCCCTAGAATGTATGATGATTGTTGATTTGAAACCCTGTTCCGAATTCCGTTAAATTGTATAAACCAAGGCGCTAAGTGAGGCCTTTTGACAAAGCATGCCCTCACGTGACGGCCGTGAAATTGTGGCACTGCTGCAACATGGCCGCCCCAAATTTCACCAAGAAATTTGCTAACTGTTAAGGCAATTGCAAAAACGTAACACTTCAGTTTAAACGATAAAAAGTTGAAGAACGCAGTTGCAATGAGAACAGTTTTTTTCTTTTTAATTATTACTCATGCAAGCAGTTCCTTGTGCCACAGAGTCTAAAGGGAATGAGAGTTTGGGTTAGTAACAGATTGGCCAAACCAGGAGTATCACCCTCATCATACTTTGCCAGTCGCACAAGCCGGGCCACTGGGCGTTTGTACTCTCGATCGTTGACTCGAACACTGACTACCCTCACTCTCTGGTCATCACCAGGAAATACTTGTGTAAGCGTCCCCACTGACCACCGAGACCTTGGGAGCTGGGGCTCTGCTATCATCACAACAGCTCCCTCCGACAGGTTTTCCTCTTCCCTTTGCCATTTCTGGCGGGTTTGCAGGTTAGGAAGATAGGACCTAACAAAGTGACGCCAAAACTGGTCGGCTAGTACCTGACTGTGCCGCCAATTCCTGGGGCCCTTCAGCTCTCTCTCTTGTCATAGACCACCATTGGAAGTGCTGGATCCCGTCGCCCCATAAGGAGCATGTTTGGAGTTACTGGATCCACGTCAGCAATATCAGAGGAGGCGTATCCCAGAGGTTTTGAATTGAGGATACCCTCAACCTCCACTAGCACTGTGCGAAGAACTGCGTCAGTTACGGTCCTGTCTCCAAGTACTGCCTTTAAAGCTCCTTTGGCTGATCTGACTTCCCGCTCCCAAGTACCCCCAAAATGGGGCACATTGAGGGGGTCAAATTTGAATTTGACCTTGTACTTGGCAAGTCGCTGCACGATATCCAGCTCCATTGCCTTTAAAGTCCGCTCGATTTTTGTCCTGGCCCCCTTGAAATTTGTTCCACAGTCACTAAGAAGTTCAAAGGGAACTCATCTGAAAGAGGCGAAGCGCCTGTAGGCCATCAAGAAGTGATCGGCATCCAGACTCTCTAGAATATCGAGATGCACCGCTCGGGTAGTCATGCATTTGAAGAGTAGCCCCCATCGTTTTTCCTGTCGCCGCCCAATTTTAACTGTCAGGGGTCCAAAACATTCTACTCATGTAGAGTAGAAGGGTGGTTTTTCCAGCCGCAGCTTGCACTCTGGAAGATCTCCCATGCGGGGCACCCTGGGCGTCCCTCGCCAGCGACGGCATTCTGGGCAAGCATGCAAGACTCCCTTGACCATACCGCAAGATCTAAAACCGGTGCCGCAAACTTGATCAGTACCAGCCTGATGACAAAAATAGGCATCAGCATCCTTTATCAAGATTTTTGTGACAGGATGGTGTGGGTCAAGAACAACTGGATGGGGCTCAACCAAAGCAGTGTCTGTTGAGGAAGCCTTCCAACTCTAATCAGCTTGTTAACCGGGTCCAGCTCCGGTGCCAACTCAAGAAGACGACTATTTTGAGACAGCTCCCTATTGGACGAAAGAGCACTGACTTCCTTTAAAGGTCTTGCTCTGTGCCTTCCAAAGCAACAAAATCTCCACCTCATGGGTTTGTTCTGGAGTTAGAGTACCATCCAGCAACTGATCATCTGGGTACAGCTGCCTTCCAACTGCACTGACCAATTCTGTCCAACTTGAAAAGGCTGTAAAGTCAACATCAACCTCTGAGGTAGGCACTGTGAGACCACAGAAGACACTCTTGCTTTCATTTTGTTCAACTATAGAGTTGGCACGAGTTTGTGCCAAGATACATGCACTGTCCTTCTGCCACTCCTCTTGAGGGTCATGAAGCCACCCTAGGCCATTAGCCCATCTGGAGCCTTTCCCTAATTTGGAAACTGGTAAGCCGCGGGTGACATCGTCATCAGGGCTATCCTCACTTCGAACATAGCGCCACTCCATACCCTAAGACAATGTTTGTATCTCAGCTACACGAGTTCCAACGAAAACCTTGAACCTGCATGACTCTGACTGAACCCAACTGAGTACAGTGGTGGAGTCGCTCCACATCAGAGTATACTCAATATCAACTGTAAGAGCCTTTAGGACGACTTGCGCGAGTTTGGCACCAAGGAGAGCCGCAATTAACTCAAGACGTGGCATAGATAGCAGACGCTTTGGCGCTACCCGACATTTGGCTAACACAAAGCTTGTGTGCATCTCTCCAAGGCTGTAAACCGTACGTAAGTAGGCAACTGCCCCATACAACTTCTCTGAAGCATCACAAAAGACATGTAAGAACCTCCTCGCTGTGGTTGTCTCAACAGATGGTGGGGTATAACACCGTGACAACCGTATCTGTGGGATATACTCCAACTCGGTGAACCACTCTTCCCATCTCTGAGTTAAACCAGGATCAGTTACCCTCTGGTCTCAATCCAGCTTTTCTTACCACAAATCATGAACAAGCAACTTGACTCTAGCTGTGAAGGGTGCAATGTTCTTCAACGGTTCAAATTGACTTGCAAGGGCCCTGAGGGCTCTGCGTTTAATCAGCACATTGTGTTCTGGAACCTTGGCTGGGTGATACAGCTCATCACTCTTCCAGTCCCAGCATAGCCCAAGAGCTGGCTCTGGATCGCCCCCCCCCCCTGTGGATCCAGTGACAGCGATTGTACGTGACGAGTTGAGCAAGCCTCATTGGGAAGACTCTCAAGTATTGTGGGGTGACTACTGGCATACTTCACCATCTCATATCCTACTTCTTCTAAGCATTTGCGTGTGCTCTGGACAAGTTGGGTAGCCTCTTCTTAAGTTTTTCGACTTGTCAGCTGGTTGTCTACGTAGGTCTCTTTCTCTATTGTAGACTGGACTCGTGGATACTGGTCTACCCGGTCCCCAGCAGCTTTCTGAAGGGCAAATGTTGCACAGCACGGACTACATGCAGCCCCGAATGGAAGCACCAACCACTCTATGACAACCCATTTGTCAAGATGTTCATCTTTCCAAAGGAACCGAAACATTCGTCGCTCTTCCGGTCGGAGTCTAACTTAATGAAACATGGCGGATATATCGCCTGAAACCGCCACTCGACCCTGACGAAATCGTAAGAGAACATTCAACAGAGATGGACCCAAGGTGGTGCCGGCAACTAGTTCATGATTGAGGCTTTGGGCTCCAAACTCAAATGAACAATTGAAAACGAGACGGTTTTTCCCACTGCTGTGTACAACATGACATGGAATATACCAACCTCGTAGTTGGTCTGCCAACAAGTCATCAAGCGGTCCAAGAACCCTGACCTGTTTCTGGTCTTGGAGTTTCCGGATGTACGTGCGACAATAATCTTGCAACTCTGAGTTTCCCTCAATCTTCCTCTGGTTTGAGCGGGCCAATGCCAATACTGCTTGTGGGAGACTGGAAGGTGTCTTGTGGTTAGGCTTCCACAAGAGTGGAGTTTCGAGCCACTTCACCCCATCAACTTCAACTTCCCTGGTGTTCTCTTCCAGCATGTTCATGGCAAGCTTGTCAATCCTCGAGCGGGTTACCTGCTTTTCATTTACCTGTGGTAATTTATCAACTGTCATAAATTGCTCCATCAATTGGCTGCTGGTCCGGTTGCTGTGTAGCGCATGATGTGAACAGAATGCCTCGGCCCTCCAAAGTTTTACCAGGGATATGGAGACCTTGGTGACCAAGGACAGTCCAGCCAAACAAGGTGTTTACTGCCACGGGGGAACTACACTTTGGACCACAGCGCACTTCAGATGAAAGCGTGAGTTTGACATGGTCCCCACCAATAAGCACAGACGGTTGAACCCTGTGGGCCGAAAACAATGCTAGCCCTCGTCAGAGAGGCTACTTGTTTTGTAGATCCTCTGCAGACACACTGTAATCAACTGGCTGAACATCTGGGGCGCTGAAAGCACACTGTATACCGACCTTTCACTGTTTCCACGAGCAGAGACTTTGAAGTCAACACATTTTCCCTTCCAGCTGGTGTAACCCATCACAGTGCTGATGCAAAGTTGTTTTTCATGGCCAGGAATATTCAACTTGTCAACAACAGACTGCAGGACCATTGTCCTCTCCGCACATTCATCCAACACGCCAAAGGTGTCAATGCGACCTGAAGGCCCATGCACTGTAAGTGGCACAACTTTGATCAAAACATCACGCATGAAGTCCACTCTAGGGCTAGGTCTTACCCCTGAACACATTACTGCTTCCTTATCTATGGGTTCAGAAAGTTCGTGGAGGCTGGTGCAGTGGTCACCTTCGCATTTTTTACACTTTTTAGGATACACACATTCCTTCTCATGTTTCTTCGCACATTTTTACATCGTTGGTTTGTCTTCAACCACTGCAACTTCTGTTCTCATGTCAGGCCCTGAAATTTTTGACAAGTTTCGAGGTAGTGGCCCAATTCTCTGACTTTGCAATACAAACAGCTAATCCTCTCTGGAGTCATTGCAGATGCATTGCTTTCACTAGGGGCTTTGGTCTCAGTAGCATTCTTCTTTCTGACTGCTGATGCAGTCGCTGCTGACTGAGGACTGGCTTTGGCCATGTAAGATCTGGATGGATACGGTTGGTTGGATGGAGACGTCTTTTGCCCCTGACTCCGCTATTGTGAAAACTCCCTGGGGGACTTTAACTTGTTCGCCTTTTCTAGGAGGATCAAACCAGCTGGGCCAGTCTTCTTCTTTAACCATCGAGTAAGACCATGTACTGTTTATCTCATACCATGGCCTTGATTCCACATTTTGGACAGGAATTCTGAGTGAAGCCTCTCAGGCAATTTTTTGACAAGCTCAGTGGCATAGCGGTGGTGCTTCAGCTCATCACTAAAGTCCAATTTTTCAGCTGCTTCTACAGTTGTGGCCAGCTCATCTGAGAAGTCACGGAGTCCAGACCAATCATTGTACGCAAGGACAGGACGGGCCTCTAGCTGATTGAGTAGGCCTTGGACTATTCGTGCAGGATCCCCATATGCCTTATGCAACTGCTTCATTGTCGCTGCATAGCGGGTTTGTTTCTCTCCCCATTTCTAGAAAAACTAACTACAAACAACTCAGAGATCAAACTGCAAGAGGATGAAGAGAACCTTCAGAACAATTTTAAACAGGTTACAGTATGCTAAACATATGCATAACACAGGACCCCGATTGTGAATCTCAACATCTTGCCTGCAGTGGCTCAATGCACGGTTTTCACTGTGGTGTTGTAATGGACATATCCAAATTGGCACTTGGCCCGGATGACTGCTGAGTATGCGCCGTAGTAGAAACCATTTCAGCATCTGTTGACTTGTCGGGGTGCATCATGGGCAGATGGCATGCCCTACCACAGCAGATACGTCTCATGTACGGAGCCAGGGACGTACGAACTTCTTCACGACTAGCACAAAACAGGATGAACACAAAAACACCCTGCAACCGAAGCAAACGATTGCAACCCTTCAAGTGGCCATGCTGTAGCGAGCTACCACAAAACATTGCTGAGTCCATCACAAGTCACAGTTCAAACTGCACAACGAGCATGCGCAATTCCACGTTGCTAAACACAGGATGACCTGTGATGGGCTTAGTGATGGAGTTGACTACATCCTTAATTTAATAAAATAAATCCCTGCGACGCATTTTCATTTTGTATGAAAATACTTCAGTGATTGTTCTCTAGGCCTGTACAGCTCGTAAAACCCGCAAAAAGTACATCGAAGAACCGTCAGGGTATGGAAGACAAAAAGTGGCCATCTGCTTTTCTGCTTTCAGAAAAGTACAAAAGCAGGTTTTACGTGTATGTAACATGCAATTTTTGACGTTTCTACTTTTCTGCTACCTCAAAAGCAGAATGGCATTTTATTATAGAATGCATTTTTCTACTTTCGGCTTTTCTGCTACTACAAAAGTAGTTTTACTTTTCCTCGTTTTGATGGCGGCCGAAAAGTGAACATCTGCGTTCTACCTGTCAAACAAGGAGGAAAGTGGATTCAATGTTTTGGCGAAAACTGTGAATTCAAATTTTCTGTTTTTATGTGATAACGGAAAAGCAGATTTTACATAGGTGGCCGAAAAGTGGCCATCTGCTTTTCTGTCCTCAGCGGGCAGTGAATGGGGTCATGAACCTGTAGGTTACGACCATTTCCGTTCTGGGGGAGTAAAAACGTATAGAAACCAATACTTAGCTATGCTTTCTGCGGTCCAATCCTATACGGCAGTATCAGTGTCCCTACCGTTCTGACAGCAGAAAAGCAGATGTCCACTTTTCGTCCTCCATAGTCAATAGGCAGGGACTTTGTTTTCCAGACTATTCGATTTTTTTTGGGGGGGTCTTGCCACGTGTCGGCCAAGCCACAACACCTCCCTGCACCAAAATAACACTTCAGAAACAGCCGAAACAGACCTCTGAAAAGGTCCCAAAGGCTGTCATTGAAAACAAAATGGCCCAGATAATGCCTTGTATAAACACATGGGGCCACTTAACACAGAGTCCGACCCGATACCCACACTGACATCATGTTAACAATATGGACTGAGTGACTATTAAGTATACTTCAAGGTTGATTTTGAGGAGAAAGCACAGCTTTTCCAACTCCTAAAAAGATCAGATGTAATAGTACTGAATATTTGTCACCTGCCTGGAAGGAGTTGGCCAGACAGAAGATGAGTTGGAAAGGCGACTGCCGCCTCGTAGATGGCCAGGAACCCAAAACACCAGGTCAGTCCCATGAGGACAGAGATCTCCAGAGCATTTTGGAGGCCTTTGGAGATCTGCTGGGAGCGTGATACCTCTTTGACCTTCAATAGACTGCGCATGACGAAGACAAAGGTAATGATGTTATGGATGAATATGAGACCAATGGGGGTAAGGAGTCCGATATACAGCAACAGGATATACAGGAAACAGCTATTATAAAGAAAAAAAACAGGGCATTCAATATGATTTCAAAGTATGTAAATGGATGTAGGCCTATTTTATTGCGATGTGTTCTTGTAATTTATGCAAATCAAAATAAGACAACAAGAAAGAGGACACTGTAACACATGTATGTTATTGTATATTAAAGGATCAACTTACTAATGGTCGTTGATGAAGTGATGTGTCGCTGCTGCCAAGATAATTGTCAGTACTATCAGCGTGGATCCTAAAAAGAATGGAAGCCGCGGCAGAGTGAAGATTATTTTTGCTAACACTGTTTTCTAACAAATCCACACAAGTATTACTGTTTATCTTTTTTAGCAGTTCTCTTTTACAGGCATCACAATTTCATCTAGATGTCTGTCATTTACTCTGTGAGGGAGAGTGGTTTCGTCATCTCTTTACAGGTGACAGCCCTTTCCAACAACATTTCATGTTATTTGGCCAGTGCGTTCTGCTGTTTAAACTATCTAGCAACAAGTTTTTAGTTTAGTGTTTTATTTTGTTTTTTTATTAATTTGATATTCTATACATATATTTATATATCAATTCTATTTATTTGATATTATTCCATTCCTGTAACTGGCGTTTTTATGTTGTGAGGTGTGGTTAATAAATACAATACAATCTCGATATCTCGCAATCTCGAGGCCGTGTCCGAAACGGGCTTCCAGAGCTACGGTTAGGTTCAATTCTGAAGCATTTTTTAGAAGAAATTTACAAGCATTTGTCTTTCCCCTTTTGTCACCTACTGCCCCTTGTACTGTCTCATGACCACGTCATTACGTTGATGCCTGAGGTGTTGTGCATGCATCTCATATACATCATAAATGATAGTTTTTTTTCTTGCAGGCAGTTGGCTTGGGATCTATATACAACGTTCTGTCAACCAAGCCAAATCTCAACCTGGTATGCCAACTACTGATTTTTTTCTGAAAACTGTCACTGATACTCATGCAGACATTGGCATCACCAGGAATTTTGTTGGGGGGGGGGGCTTTTTTCAACTAGGAACTGAAAGTTAACATTAAGAGGGGATCAAGTTTGAGATTTTCCAATTGGTGATTTCCAGCCCCTTTCGTCTTCTTTTTTCGATTCGTTCACATTTCCCCTTCTTTCACTTTCCCCCTTCTTGTTACCCTTGTGGCTATTTTTTTTTCTGAGGGTCTGCCCCTTTTGGCCTCCCCACAATGTCATTACATTATTTTAACATGTTACCATATGCAGCTTTTCCAGTGACCACACCGAAGACAAAACCCTTCTGTTCTCCCCATCAATCATGCTTTGAAACCTCTTTCCACTCTTTCATTTGATAAAAAGTTGGACAACTGCATGTTGCATTGCACTTCACCTGTTCAGTGGCCCTTAAGTCTAACTGTGACCCATTTCATTACCTGACACCTGTCAAAGCTCATCAGCTGTGTTAACGTATGAAAATCTATCAACAAATTGATATACGAGATGTTGTTAGTTGAATATTCTTGAGTTTTCTTAGTACTGTGAATAATGTGTCTCTGTTGGAAATCCTATTTGCAGATTTGCGTGACTTGTCAGTTTTGCACATGGACGGCACTACAATAGATTTTAGCAATGACAGAAATTAGTATGCATCGGTAAACGTTCTGTTAATGGGAAAGTGGTGAATGTGGCAGTGCCGTCTTTGACTCTAGGTAGTACATAGGCCTACATATCCACACTTTTTCGGCAAGAACTCTTATCTCATTTGACTTTTTGTACCCTTTTTCTCCCTTCACTTACCTTTTGTGGAGAATCCTTGTTACTTGGATTGTTATGGATCGTTCTGGCTTGTTAAGCTGTTAGAGCTTTGAGCCAGAGTGGCTCAGTACCTGGTGCACCTGGCTGGTTTGGGAAGGGCCTGAAGTTGGATTTCTTTATCAGAATTGTTTTAGGTGTCAAGTGATGTGGCCCATTTACAATGAAACTGGCACAGGGTTGTTGCCTCCAATGGTCGATATTTAAGTCATTTTAGTCGAAAGTACGTGTACATATCACAAAGTAACCTTCTGTCCCTTGTCCATTAACTGTAAGATTAAACAACATTTGTTATTCATTCTTCACCAGTTAACAACCTACTCTGCCTTGATGCAAGTGAACATGGGCTACTTTGAGACCTTCCTTCGTGAATGCCCCCAGCCATGCTATCCATGGTAAACAGGATTTTATCTTAAGGAGACTTTGAATTAGCTGTAATCTTTTCTTTTCATTCAGAATGAAATTATTTTGGGGTGCAAGGCGGGATTTGGTTTATTACTTAACAAGTGATTGCAGCAGTTCAGACGAATGATACTTGAATGAACAATTGTTCATTATTTTTTGTGTTTTCTAAATTTAGGCGTATTCTCAGGACAAATATTGTGTTGTATACGTGTATCAGCTAATTGGTATAACCCTCTGTTCTGAAATATGACTCAAGCTTTCTAGATTATAAAACTGATCCAGGATATATATTTATGGCAATATGTGAATGCTGCATTTATAGATAATTTGTTTGGATGTAAATGTGTGTAATAGTTTTGTATTTTGGAATAATTGATTCACTTCATTTATTTGAATACAAACAACATTTTATACAATCCAAAAAGCAGCTGGAGTTAAATTTGAAGCAGCAATTTTCTGTTACAATTGTAAAGACAGTGCTATAAAAACAGTACTTAATTAGATGAAAAAAGAGAAGAAAATGAAGCCAATGTTGAGGCTGACATGAGCTGAGATGGATTATCGTCGGTTCCATGTCTAAACATTTTCAGGCTTAGATTCGTGCAGACTCGCAGTGTTAATTTGCGTTAATTTCGTAATTTGATGATTGGGAAATAAAGTTTTGCATGCAAAATTTGACATTAATTATGTATTTGGAGGTAGGCCTATTTTGACTTTATTTAGAGAGATTGATTCATGATGTTTTGGCTCTAAAACGGATCTCAATTGTCGTTTGACTTTAGTGCTATTATATATAAATTATAATTTTCATCAGGATGAGTTTGAATTTCATATTTTGATTGAGCTATAATATCACTGTGCAATATTGTATGAAAATATGAGAGATTTTATATATAGGCCCTACTAATCAATGACTCGTTGACCCCCGAGATTGGTAATAAAAGAATTAATAGTTGAACAAATGCAGATGGATGGTGTCGATAGCTTTGCTTAGAACAGTCATGGTTAGATCACCTTTTGAAAGACTTCAAAAGATGTGTTTATAATCAAGCAAAATTATCTAACGGTCTCATCACAGGGTGAACCACCTCAAAAAGGCAACTCAAAGGTAATGGTTATTTTCTCCTTAAATAATTTTCAGAGTTTTTTTCTGACATTCAAATTAAATAAAGCTTAGGTCGTTATCCTTCAAAACTGAAGACTTCATTTAAATTTGATGAATGCTTTAAGTAACGTAACTCACTTTTGGTTTTGTCCAACTGTTTACTCTGCATGTGCATGCCATCGTTGAGTAATGTATTATTACACAACTGTTTCGTTCCACACTTCTTTAAAATTAATCTTTAGCTGTATTAACCTTGAAACTGATGCTAGTTTCAGAGGGCGGTGATTGTTAATGGTGAAGTTTCAAGTTACTGAGTTTGTTCCAGAGACACCATAGTCAGGTGAACCCGTACAGTTTACCTCGAGTCAATTTATAGCAAGGTGCTGATCTTATTTACTTCTATCACAGTCTATTAACTGCTTTGAACTATTTTGGGATCTTCTGTTTGTCGATGGAAACTTGTTTCAATATGACAGACCCTTTTTCAGTTCGGTCACCTCATTTTACGGGCCTTTCCAATGACCAGATGCGATAAAGGATATTTAAGGTTTGCAGCACCCGAAGTTTTGGGTTTCCGAGGCCCGCAATCCACTCTTGTAGTTTGCTCAAATTGGAGAGGAAGTCTTTTACAAAACCTGATATGCCAAACGGCTCAAATGTAGCAAATTGGAAGCCTAGTCTGAGTATCACCTGATGACCTAGCTTGTCTGATTTGACACCCTTTGGCAAGATGTTGAAAGCCCCAACCGTCAGACTTTTCAATCTGGCATTATCAAAATCCATGTAAATCTATTTCCAGTCAGAATGGAAACGAACTTTAATTTTTTTCTAAAGTGAAGCTACTGGAATTAAAAAAAAAAATATTATTTAGTGTTCCCTTTCAACGCGAACATGGCCATTTCTGCCAAATTGACAACCCCCCACAATTTTCCGACAAGACGGAACACAAAATTGGTTCTGCTGAAAGAAGGGGTTCACTTCAAGTCACAAGAAAATTGTCCCATCGAGGAAACTGTGACGTGTCGGACATCTATCCGTAGAAGGAAATCATAAAAAGGCGAGAAAATTGCGTAGCTTATTATAATAACATTGTAAATTGTTTATTTAATTTTCAAACCAGACTCGCCATAGCACGAACCGTTAATTTGGCCAAAACGTAGGAACGATTCGAGTACATAAAGCATGCCAAGTTGACACTTTGCTAACAGAACACAGTGTTTTTGATTTCCTGAAATAATGTGGGATTAAATCAAAATAACCAACAACTCTGCATTCTGCTGTAGACCTCCGGAAAGTATGGGAGCCCCGGTCCACAGAATCGAAACGAAAGGAAATTCTCGATTTTAAATCGCTGTGACGTGATATAAAGATGGTAATATTTAATGAAACAATGTCCTCTAGGCTCTAATGTCTTATGTTACACTATGAATTCAAGGAAATAGTACTGACTACTGACCAAACTCCACATCAAACCTCAGCATGTATTCAAGATCTTTATTTCATTGCAAAACCTATCCCCGAAGACCTCTTTGCAAAATATAACTATTGCAAACATATCATTTGAAATTACTGACTAAATTCAATCAATTTTGCTTTTGTGAAGATTTGTACACACATTCCAACTAACACGCTATGCCGTGTTCTTCTTTTAAGGCCACACAAGGAAAACAAATTGTGCAAACAAATGTATAAATTGCTGTTTCTATTGTTCTAATTGCTCCGTTCATTGCTCAAATTGTTGTTTTTATCGCTCTTTTCATTGTACAAACAATGCTCTTTTTATTGTTCACATTGGCCTTTTTATTTCAGGGGAAGTAAACACCAAACCTACACAGTCCAAAGAGATTTCAACAATAAACGGAGCAATTTGAACAATAAAAAGGCCAATTGAAAAATATGAAGTTTATTTTGAACAATAAAAATAAAAGAGTTTGTTTGAGCAAATGAAATGGAATATATTTGAACAATGTAAAGATCAATTCACACCACAAAAAATCAATTTGAACGCTAAAAAGAACAATTTGAACAAGGAAAAGAGTAAAAGAGTAATAAAACGAGTAAAAGAGCAATACATAGAGTAGTTTGAGCGACAAAAAGACCAATTTGAACAATAAAACAATGAAAAAATAAACAATAAAATATACAAATCAGAAGCAGTAAATAGTGTATATTTAGGATATATGGAACGCTTTCACTTGTTTCGTGTCATTTAAAGGTCATCCTTCGCAGAGTCAACATGAATGGTATTTTTGCATCCAAACCCTATGCTTGTCACCAGAGTGACAAATGCTTCGGACAGAAGTTTAATCTAGAGAGGCACATGGAAAATAACCATGTCGAGGAGGAATCAGACATGAATGAAGCTGACGAAAACTCGGATTCTGTTGAGGAGGTCGATGACGAAACCTCAGATTTGGAAGACAATGTCGCCTACCAAGATTGGCTGGCTGAACCCAGAGAAACACATAGGGAGATGAGGGATGAAAAATATGACAAGCACGTCAACGAATTTTCAAGATGTATTTTTGCGCTGGGGAGATGTTAATTATATATAACGGTTTTGCCCTTACCCAACGTATATTAATAATCACTGCTGAGCTTGCGAAAAAAAAATTGACTTGGGCCGGCCAGCCGACCCCGGCAAGCTCGGTGGTCGAGTGGTTATCCGCACCAGTAAGCAGGAGGTCGTGGGTTCGAGTCCCACCCCAGTAAGCTTGTGAGGTTTTTCTCGCAAGCTCTCGGACAAGCACTGAGCATACAGTGCTTATTAATATACGTTGGGTAAGGGCAAAACCGTTATATATAATTACGTCAACGAAGGCATGGATGAAGATCAAGCTAGGAAGAAGGCAAACAGAAAGACACTCTGGGCAGTCAAACGAGACAACTATGAGGAGTTCCTGTCAAGTTACCTATATTTGAGGGAAAATGAAACTCACAAGGACATTGTGGATGATCTCGATGGAAAACTTGACAAAGGCATGAACGTCAACAAAGCCTTGAATAGAGTTTTGCCTAAACATGCTGAAAAATTTGCCGGACTGTTTCATGACGAAGAGGAGTATGCTTAAAAGATAACAGTCTGTAGAGACAAATGGTTCCAAAAATAATGAGTACATGTAATACCTCTGATTTCAAAGTTAACAAACTTCCGGTAATCAACCTTTTGGTAATTCTTAAAATTACCAAGATAATTATTCTGAGACAACAAACAAAATAGCCACTGAGACTAAGGTTTGAATTTTTGGCACGCTATTCCAAGCCACTGGTTTATTTGTCTTTGACACTAAAAGGTTTGGCAAAATCAGCTTAAACGGGCAGGCTTGCCCCAATCTGCCAAGCTTGGCATCCACGGGCCCGAATCCTTGGCAGGCTTGCCAACCATTCGCCTTTAGGCTATAGGAATATTTATCAAAGTTAAACGCTAGCCCCACCAGAACGAGAGGGTGCTAGTCACAAAATGCTTATAATTTGTCGAATGTCATGTCTGGAACAATTAACAAAAGATTTGCAAAGCATGCCGTTTTTTCCACCGTTTGAAAATACTGTTGGAAGAAGCCCCACCTGAACAAGAGGGTGCTTGGCGTAGGGTTCCTAAGATTAAACAGCAAGTACTAACTGTAAACATCAAAATTCAAAGTTTAATTGAAACCTATTCACTAATATAATTTGATTATCATGTTAGCCAAAATCGAGGCACTTCCCGTCGCTTCCGGCAAATTTCTGCCACACGCGCCAAACGCGCCCCACCGGAACGACAGGCAAGTGCATCTCCCTATTAACGCCCCTAGAATTGAATTATAATAACAACAGTAAAGAGGACCATCGCTATGAACCCTTTGAGTGGGATAAACTCAATTACACTCAATTAAAGGCAGCGCAAATGCAATCCCGAAGATTCGACCGAAAGTGCATGTTACCCGTATGGGACAGGTGAACCCCATCATATCTGTACAATGAGAATTCGGACCATTTAAACTGCGGAAGATGTAGCACTGACACGCCCTTGCGACGGCTGAGGGTGCACGCCCATCTATTCACGGCCCGCCGTTTCATCTCCATTTTCGCTGGATTAATGGTCCCAAAGTAACAAGCTCGCGGTAGTATATCAGACCACACTAATTTAGCCTGGGGATACTTAGCACTACATTCTTTCATGAATAAGGTTATCCGCTGCCGCATGCTGAAAACATCAGTATCGCCCAAATCATTAGTGCCAATGTGAACGATCAGCATGGCCGGTCGAGGGCACTTAGCTTCCAGGTCAGATAACAATTGATTTATATCACTGTATCGGGCTCCGCCCAGACCGTTCCAGCGTACTGGTGGACTGCATTCCAGCCTGGTTGCCGCTCTGCGGACGATGGAATCCCCAATGATCCACACATCCCCTGTAAACAAGGGGTGGGAACAAGTGAGACAAAATGGTGGACAAAACGCGGAATTAAACAGCTGAAATTAAACGCCAGGCAGCTAGCAAAGTACAATTGGACGGATATAAAGTTGAGCGGCATTTGAACGCCAACGGCCCATTGCCTTAACTTCATCCAACGAAAAACCCAAGGACGCTGCAGTAGACGCCGCCCCAATGCGGAAGGAGTGTGCACTAAATGATGAGCCTCCAAGGCCCAAGAAAATCAGAACCCGTTTCAATGTGGCGTTAAACTGGTACTGGGTAAGGGGATCGCCCCCAAAATGACAGAAAAAACTACCCTCCTGCTTCGGACGCATCTGGGCGTAGACTGTGAGGGCTCGCACTGGACAGATGGTTTCGTCCCCTGAGCGAACTAATTTCACAATCTGAGGATTACCCATTTGGTTATTCTTTGTGTACCTGAAGGTGACTAAAACGGAAGCACTGTCCTGCCCCACATTTATAAATTCGACGTCCGAAGCCAAAATAAGTGAGTGTTGCACGTTTGTTTTTGAAATGGCGGCAAACTCGCTTATACGCATGAAACAAAAGAATGCACATAACATGACCGCGTGGAAAAGTGCGACTTCGTAATGATCTTTGCACACGTGTGGGAGTGCTTGAATGATACGGGCCAGAACTGGCAAGGTCATAGGCCATCGTTCGTCAAAAACGGGATTATCCCTACGGCAACCCGACAATAATTTCGTCACCAAGAAATCTTTCGTTGGGTCCGGCCAACCGGAAATTTTGTGATAATAACCCAACCCGGAAACGTAAGTTCCGATAGTTGATGGTGCAAGACGCTGCAGTGACAGCCAAGCAATAAATCGCAGAACATCAGCAGGCGAGGACGGAGAACAGGCATCAATTTGTTGGCATCGAAATGAACAAAACGCCCGCCAGCCAGTCTGATATGTCTTGTGAGTATTTGATGCCGATGCAGCTAGTAATAGGCGGTTGATCTCACCTTGTATTACACTTGGAGAAGATTGGCGATCGGCGTCATCGTTATGTCCGCCTTCGGTGCTAGTGCACAGAAACGGTTCACCTGAAAACGTGAGAGGGAGTCCGCAATTTCATTATGCACGCCGGGTATATGAAAGGCTTTAAATGTGATGTTGTACCGCAAGCACTGGCATACGAAAAGACGCACAAGATGCATGATCTTATCGCAATGTGACGATTGCTTGTTAATGATATTTACCACGGCTTCGTTATCAGAACGGAAACGCACCTTTCGATTCGTCAACTGCGGGGCCCAACAATTCACTGCGACAACCACAGGGTAAAGTTCACAATATGCTATTGGTGGCGACAGGGCTAGCAACTCACAAGGCCATCGCCCTTGAAACCAATGGCCGCCAAAGACCCGCCAAAGCCAATGCTGGCTGCGGCATCAGTGAACAACTCTAATGTATCATTATCCTGCCAGTCCTGGTCGCGAAACGCAGATACCCCATTAAAGTGATCTAGGAACTCTAACCACATGAGCAGGTCAAGTTTCGCACCCGGTGTTATTCGCACTTTGTGATGTGGTTTCCTTAGTCCACGAGTTAAGCCAATCAAACGCCTGATAAACGCCCTACCTGGAGCTATAGCACGACAGACGAAGTTTAGTGAACCCACCAAGGACTGAATTTCCCTCAAAGACAACTTGTTCCGCCCCAAAACTGAGTGGATTTGTGATCGAAGGGCGTTAATCTTATTACCGGGCACGCGGACTTTGCGCTTTACTGCATCGATCTCTAAACCGAGGTAGGTGATTTTTTGACAAGGGCCCTCTGTTTTCTCTTCCGCAAGTGGCACACCTAGTTGCGCGCAAACTTCCTTAAAAGGACTAATAAGTACTTCACAGTGTGACATGGATTCACCAATGAAAAGAAAATCATCTAAGTAATGTGTGATAGAGGTTGTTTCCAAAACCCGCTTAATGTGGAATTCTAAAAAAGTGCTGAATGTTTCAAACAACGCACATTAGATAGAACAGCCCATGGGTAAACACTTATCGTAATAAAACATGTTCTGAAATTGAAAACCCAGCAGCTCATACTCGGAAGGGGCAACGGGAAGCAGCCGAAAAGCCGATTTTATGTCCGTTTTTGCCAACCAAGCGTTGGGACCTACAGACATAACTAAATCAACAGCTACATCGAACGGCGTGTAATGGACTTTACACTCGTCTTTATTTATAAAGTCATTAACAGAGCCACCTGAAGGGAATGACAAGTACTGGATAAGACGAAAAGCGACAGGTTGTTGCTTTAGGGACCAGACCGATGGGCGAACACTGAAGATTTGGAAAGGGCCGATGACTAAATGGTCCTGCCACCCTGCCTAACGCGATTTCGCTCCGCAGCTTTTTATGAACCACCTCAGGCCTATCTGCTGCCGACTTAAGGCAATTGGAATCTTTTTTCTCCCTAGGACCTTGAAAACAAAGTGAAAACCCATGTGAAAAACCATGACTAAGCGTTTCAGCTGCTGACTTGTCAGGATAATGTGTTAACCACTGCTTTAACACGTCTAATTTAATGGGCGTTAGGAGCCCGAAAATGGGTTTGCTTATCCCCTCGTTGACCAACTGACTGTTGGTCAACGAGGGGATCCAAGTTCATGGAGGAATTTGAGCAGCTTGCCATCAATACATCAGACCACAGGCCCAAAGTTTGGCTCCGATATGTGGACGATACTTTCGTCATCTGGCAACACGGGCAGGACAACCTCCAACTCTTTCTGGAACACCTCAACGGGCTTCACAGCAGCATCCAATTCACCACGGAACAAGAACGTAATGGCAACATTTCGTTTCTTGATATTGAAGTGACCAGAAAGGAGAACGGCAGCCTAGCACGCACTGTCTACCGCAAGCCCACCCACACAGACAGGTATCTCCACAATACTTCCTTCCACCACCCCAAGATTAAGGCATCCGTCAACCGGGCCCTGGTCCGCAGGGCATACAACATCTGCGACAAAGAATTCCTCAGTCAAGAACTCCACCACATCACTGCAGCGCTGCAACGTAACGGATACGAGCCAAGCCAAGTCAAGACCCAAGATCCCAGATCCACCCCCGGCCGAAGGGTCTCCTATACCCAAAGCCAACCAGTTAGGGCCCCTAGTTCCATTACCCTCCCCTACTTAGGCAACACCTCCCACCACATCCAGCGGATTCTCCACAAGCACGGTATTAAAGTTTTTTCACACAGCTCCACTTCAGTTGCATCACCTGCTTACTTCGCACAAGGACCGACAGGACCCCCAGCGCAGACCGGGGGTGTACAGAATTCCTTGCCAATGCGGCAAAGTGTACATCGGCGAGACGGGCAGGGACCTCCCTACCCGAATCAACGAGCACAAAGCCCATGGTAGGAAGGGAGAGCTGGAAAAGTCATCAATAATTAAGCACTCCCACACTGAAGACCATCAAATCAACTGGAGCCAAGCTGAACTTATCACCAGCATCGAACGATGGTATCCCCGCCGCATTAGAGAGGCCATGGAAATCATCAAGCACGACACAGTTCCCCAAGACATCGGCTTCAACATCAGCGATATCTGGCGCCCCATCCTCACATCTCAGTCCAATGGGTCTCCTATACCCTAGGACTCCCTAGTTAGGTTTCCCCCTCAGAGAAGGCTGCAGACCACGAGCAACTCCTTGGATGGACTCACCACTTGACGGGCCTCCGCCGGGCGCAGCTGGATCCCCACTGAAACTGCCCGCCGGGACATCCACCGCTTGGGCGGGCGCTGGCTGTGCTATGGCCGGAGTGTGTCGCTCCCCGGCAGGCCGACTGCATGCAGTGATGAGTGGTGCGATGTTGACCGGACCGGCTGCGCTGTCCCCCGCGGTGCTCTCCGTAGCAGCCCCGGTGCCCGTCGAAACTGAGGCCTGTGCACCTTGAGGTCCCCGGCGACGTCGCTCGGGCATACGGTGGAGGTGACTGGCGGGCCTGCCTCTTCTGCTGCCGTTTCGGGCGCGGCATCCTTAATTGCCTGAGCGGTGCTGGCTTGAAATTCCCGTGACCGGCAACCCGCTTTCGTTCACAGCCGTTGTTTGATGGACCAAAGAAAAGTCCAACTTAAACTGCACAAAACAGTCGATGGATCCTGAAGTGTCCAGGAGTTGCTCCCAATAGATATTTCCCAAAACGGTGAAACGCCGGCAAAAAACGACGGGAATAAACGAGTTTTTCGTTTCGCAAGATTTATTTTTGACGCAGCGGCTTTGGAAGTCAGTGCCAAAGTGGCCTGTGCGCGCAAACCGTTTGGCGCGGTCCCTTAATTGGGACAATTGTATAACAATTTCCGCCTGTGCAAAATGAAGTTACATATCGCTATGATTATGAATCACCTTGGCCTCCTGCCAGCAAGGAGTGCCGGTTACCGGGTGTCTTTACTTCAGCCCTAATGTTTACTTCACCATGGCAACAAACAGCTGATCGAGCGAGAGATTGACAACAAACGTTTGCCTGCCCAGAATAATGCATTTTATCTTGTATTGATAAAATAGATTATTGGAGAAAAATCAATGATGAACAACGGGAAATAAAACGGTACCAGTACAAACCTACCAGAAACCAATATGTGAAGTCCACTGAATTTGTTTTGTGTTATACTTATCGGTATGACTATCGAATAATAATTTTCAGGTCGGTTATTGGCCGGAGCTTCTCACTATATTCCACAGCACAACGAATAAATTTACCCCTTAGCTATCTATTAAAAATCCCCAACTGACGTCATGCCACTCCCAGAATTCTTAATTTTATATAATGCTGTTTTTTACATTTAGGATCCGCAATAAAGAACAACAGTAACGCTCCGGTCTGACTGAATTTGTGAAACGTATACATGTACAGGGTAACGGGACGTAAAACACTCTAGTTCAAAGGATTAAAAAATTCAGCTCGGGACAACATATTCTTTTTCCCGTATCGATCAAATCTCGGTAGCCATAGCAAGTCAAACCCAAGACCGCTGGTATGTGGGCGCCCTCTCTTCCTGAGTGTCCAAAGGTTAAGTCAGACCAACGCTCACTTCCAACGTACACAATGTAATCATTAACACAATAGTCTGCCGACACAGCTCAGCCACTACATACAGTCCATTATCTAGGGATTATCCCTCTCATTAACCGGCGGCACGGAATTGCTCTCCGACCATTCAACACAGGCCTGTTGTAATAGCTTCATTTCGGACAAATTTTGCATGAAGGTAGGTTCCCCCATCCTCCTGGATACGTACCTATGCTTCTGTGTTGATGTACATGTATGTACTTCGTACTCAAAGTATCATGTACTTTTTATTTCCATGTATTTGTACTAAATTTCCATTTTATGTAAACTTACTTCAATGGATTACCCTCCTTTAGAAACATACATAACTACATACGTAAAAAAAATTATAATCACTGCACGCTTCATACAGACGACTAACGCATAATGCGTTTCCTGTGCTTTCTGACTACAAATACACTACATAAAACATATGTATATGCATGTCCATGTACAGTATATAAAACAGCCATCCAAAGAATGTTTTATCTCGAGTTGCCTACGCCCCTCGAGTTGCCTACGGGAACACCCCTACTCGTCACCCAAACATGGAACGACCCGATGAGGAGCTGGCTCGTCAAATTATGCTAATGAGGGAGAAATGGGGCTAAATACAGCGTTCTGATTGTTCGAGAGGCTTGAGAAAACCCCCTAAAGGGGCGTGGTTTTCTCTATACAGACGGGCTTCACTACTCGAGTATACCTCCACCCGGCCTTCCATGGAATTCGAACCGCCTACCAAACGAACTAAGCACACAAAACACACACACAATCACACATGTTTACGTTACATACATACTGTGGACATTCCTTTGTTTTCGTGCAGTTAAGAAAACTCAGTGAAAATACTCATTTTTCTTCAAACAGGAACAAGATTTTTGGCTGTTTTTTTGTACAAGGTTTCCATGACTATTCCTCTTCCTGTTACCACGGATAACCCCGACCCCAAAATGCCTCTAAACTCCTTTTCCAGAGAGGGGGAAACCTTGTGTGGACATGTGCAAGTCCACACAACGCCATCGTATCCTGCATTATGTGGACTTCTTTTGTGCAGAGGTCCACACTATGTATGCCAGGCCTGTACACACCCACCCGCAAATGTGTAAACGCCTTCAATCGTGGAATCCCTATTGTTCCTTTTTTGTTCATACTTTTCTTTTTTTTTTTTGGAAGACATCCCATATGTTTTGTACACGTTTTCCAGCCGTGGACCCTATTGTCCCCTATTGCTATAGGTCCACGATTTGAATGTGTATACAAACTCAACGTCACCCACCCTTACACAGCTATACTTGTGGGGTGTTTCCTTTGTTGTCGTGTACAAAACTCCCACACAACACGCAAAAAAATTCAAATCACTCCAATTTAAACCAAATTCACTTTCCTAGGTTGAAATTTATGTCCCTTATATAAAACACTTCAATTTGCGACGGATTTTTACCCATCAAAAACTCCCCCTTTTTGAGTTATTTCAAATACTACTTTAGTGAACTTCTTGTGGGGGACCAATTTTGGACAAATTGAAGACAGCTTCGACAAAGAAGGGCCTCGAGACCTCAACTTAAATTAGGTCTAGCATTCATTCACAAATGTTAACGGAAGGGGATCCCCACTGAAAATGTTGACCGTAGCTAATACTCACATACCGATGCAAGTAAATGTCACAAGAAATGACTCTGTAGCATCTACCCTTCGACCGCAGGTATTGGCTCGGATTCAAATTGCTCTGTTTTGTCCAATCCACAGAGACAGCATGAAAGATATGGACGACACTCGATGTTCAATTTGTTTTTGAGTGCCAAGACAGAGAAAAGATCTGAGTTGACATTTGTTTGCAGTTTTTGTGCCCCGCCAGCGAAACTTGAAACAGCTAACTCATATTTAAGGGGCCCGACTCGTCACAAAGAAGGCAAAGGTGTTACACTTGCTACAAAGATTACGGCTATTGCTCAACATGTATAGGCAGACGGCATTCCCTACCACAGCAGATAAGCCTCAACATGGAGGGAGCCAGGGCGGTCTGAACCTCCTCACTTGAACACAACTGAGGATACACAGAATAGAAGACCCACCCTTGGTCTTATTGTAACCATTTCATGAGTGTGGAAGGCATGGGCTAAGATTTCTTGTCACATGTGGGGGACGGATGATTTCTGACGGCTCCGCTCGGCCTCCATCCCAGGTAAGACTGTGACGTTGGAAAGTTTGCCGTCTGTGGTTCATGCTAAGGGTGCGCAGAGTCAATGGCTTGAAAAGTGTGTGGGGTGATTGTATTGGTCATTCCCCTGTTAAAGTGTGTATAGGGGGGATATCCCCTCCATTCTCCCGGAATCTCCGCCCATGGTGGAAGCTAAAGTTCAAGTACGGAAATCTAGGTACTACAACTCCATTCATTCTGGTTAGCGATATGTGTTTTCTCTACTTTCTTGAACCTTTCCAAAACGGTTCCGAATTCCCGAACTAATACGGATTGAAAGTTATCCCTATTTATCTTGAAACCTGCACAAATTACTGCTTCACTTAGGCTACCCCTAGCTGCAACCCAGAACTTGCATAAGGCAAATAAAACAGGGATAGTTGACGTCGACGTCGCACAGAATGAACCGTGTGATCGTCCCTTTAACTCAAAATCCATGACTGTCTTGGGCAGAATTCATTCGTTCACGCTTTTTCCAGTGCTTATAGCGCCTTACGTTTTTGAAAGAAAAGCACATTACAAGGTTGCTCCCTGAAAGGTGTCAACTGAGCACAAATTAATATTCGGCGCAGTTTTTATATCCATAAATTGCTTCCATGTTAATGTCACTTATGCATAATTTTTCTTGATTTTGACCAATAACCTCAGGTCAAAGTTGACTGCACAATGATATTAAAACCCAGAGTGAAAGTAATTACCATTAACCATAACCAAAGCCCACGTTTCCTCGCTGGCCTTGGCAGTTTCCTCTTTGGCCCTGGCAATTAACGTTGTTTGCATGTTCTGTAAAGGAGGAGAAAATACAGAATAACATATCTTGTTGGTGAAGAGGGGTACCTCGGTCCCAGACAACTCTGGCAACACTGACCCCGGATGGAACCAACCTAGATATGCAGTCATACATTTTTATATCACACATATCTGATTGGTCATTACTTGACAATACTACCTCAAACCTTGGCTCATTATTACATAATTACGCTTCAGTTTCTGCTTGAAACCTGTTCCCCAACAGCCCTACACCAAGTGCCCTACAACTACGTAAAGAGCTAAGCAATGAATGTAAGTTGCTTAACGCATATTCACAGGCAAAGTACACTCTGCCTTATAGACGCCATTAAAAATCTGTACTCTTAAAAATAAAATCCATCCAATAACAGAAAATAAGTCAAACTGTCAAGAAATTGTATGGAACGTGGCATGCCTAAAAAGCCCCTTTCATAGCTGAATCCACCTGTAATCAAGCAAAACAGGCTTCATGGAAATTAAAAATGCATTTCAAAAAGAAAGAAACCTGTCGTGAGTGTGTAAAGTTGCAGTGTAACCCGACAGGGTTTGGTGAGGGGTGGGCGGCAACTGTACAAGACATAAGCCAACAAACTAGAAACATTTGCCCCCGATATTCAGTAGAGAAGATTTCAAAACAGACGCCGTTCTTCAGACACAATATGCTGGTATCATTAAGATCCAAGTATTGAAAAGCTCTCTGCAGTCAGAAAGGAAAAGAATAATTTCTCTAAAATGCAGCTACTAGAAGTATTTTTCATTTATTGACTTCCACATATAAACGCAAATGTGGCAGGTTCTGTGGGATTGACAAACTCAAATGAAACGCTTTTCAGACTAGAGCAACATGGAACACAAAGCGATTTAGAATAAGGTTCACCACAAGATTTTAAATAATTCACACTAGTGAGGTATCTACCCAAAGAAGGATATTATAAGGGCGAGCAATAACATGAACTATTTGACCAAAACCCTGGAACAATTCAAGTACACAAAGCGTGCAAAGTTGACAACTTGCTAGTAGAACAAATAGCGGTCATGATTTCCTGAAATATGTTAAGTTAATTAATAAAAAAACTCCTGTTCTGCAACAGACCTCAGAAATCATAGCAGCCCGATCACTGGAATCGAAACAGGAAATTCCAACGATTAACATGATTCAAGGTGACAAAAGTAGTAATTATATGACACAGTGCCCTGAAACATCCTATGTCATGCTTCGAATTCCAGGAAATAAAAAAAATACTAGTGAATGAAAAACCGTAACACTCATTTTAAATCACTTTAAATTTCGAAATCTTCCTATCAATCCGTATCTGGGATCCACAAAAACATCTAAACATTTCTTCAGATACATATTTGTAACCCACTTCGCTGCTGACCAAACTGCAAATCAAACTGATTCATGGGTTCAAGAGCCATATCCGATTGTTAAATATATATGTTGTAAAATATTAATATTAAAATTAAACGGTAACATTATAAATAACTCACAATCCGAAAATTTGGAAGTAGTACCTAAACTCTAGTACGATTTTGCAATGAATTCCTACAAAGGCAAACTAATGTGCTGCGCTGTGTCCCTACTTCGAGGCCACGAAAGACGTAAAAACACTCATTTTCATCTTGGAATAAATGTTACACTAAACGCATTAGTATTTTTGTCTTTTCTCACAATAGAATCAAAGAATAACTAGAGGTGGATTCTTACATCAGCCAATCTGCAAAAACGGCATATGCACTAGGAAAGTGAGTGGTATAGCAACTTGAGATGCAATTCAGGCTTTGCAGAAACATGCTGTCTCCCGAGAAAGAAGTGACAGCCCTCAATATTATCACCAGATGTACCTTTTTTCAGCAGATTGAACATGGTGTCTATGAAATGTAACTAAATCTATATGAACCAGATATACTTTTTTCAGCAGACTGAACATGGTGTCTATGAAATGTAACTAAATCTATATGAACCAGATGTACCTTTTTTCAGCAAATTGAACATGGTGTCTATGAAATGTAACTAAATCTATATGAACCAGATATACTTTTTTCAGCAGATTGAACATGGTGTCTATGAAATGTAACTAAATCTATATGAACCAGATGTACCTTTTTTCAGCAGATTGAACATGGTGTCTATGAAATGTAACTAAATCTATATGAACCAGATGTACCTTTTTCAGCAGATTGAACATGGTGCTTTATTCCATTACTAAATATTTAATAATAACCCACTTTGAAACGTGCAAACAAGATTTTTTTCTTTTTCGTTCCTTCTTTTAACAAATGCTCTTCAAACATTTCAGAAATCAAGCTTTTGTCTGCCGTAGAATGAATGACGCGAAGCCTTCAAAACGAAATTTTAGCGTTTTTCAAAGAAGTTTATTTTGCAGAATTTTGGACTTTATAAGGGATTAAAAGATGCCAATTCTTTCGTGTCCTAAGTATGATTTGCTTCATGGCTGTTACTGTGGTGTTGTAATGGACATATCCAAATCGGCAGTTGGCCCGGATGACTGTTGGGTATGCGCCGTAGTGGAACCATTTCAGCATCGGTTGGCTTGTCGGGGTGCATTATGGGTAGATGGTATTCCCTACCACAGCAGATGCGTTGCATGTATGGAGACAGGGCCGTGCGAACCTCTTCACGACAAACACAGAACAAGATGAACACGACCACGCCCTGCAACGGAAGCAACCGATTGCAACGCACCAATCTATAATTTGGTTATGCTGACTCAAGATATCACAGTGCACTGTTGAGTCCATCACAGTAATAGATGAACAGGCAAAGTTCCTCGTTGATTAAGACTGGTTGACTTATGATGGAGTTGAGTATAGCCTGAACATAAGATCTTTAAAACTGAAACTGCCACTCCCCCACTCCAATTTTCACCCTGACATCTTGTTAACCATACCGCAGAACAGGGTTGGTTAAAGAGAGGGCACAGTTTTGCAACTCCTAACATAATAACAATTTGTCACCCACCTGGAAGGAGTTGGCCAGACAGAAGATGAGCTGGAAGGCGAATGCCGCCTCGTTGATGACCAGGAACCCAAAACACCACGTCAAACCCAAGAGGACAGAGATACCCACAGCATTCTGGAGGCGTTTGGAGATCTGCTGGGAGCGTGATATCTCTTTGACCTTCAGGAGACTACGCATGACCAAGACGAAAGTGACGATGTTATGGATGAGGATGAGACCGATTGGGGTAAGGAGACCGATGTACAACACAAGATCAGGTCGCAGGAAACAGCTAAAAGAAAAAAGCAACAGGCATTCCAAATATTTATGATCACACTGTTACAGAAGTGATTATTCAGACGGACGTCGCCCTATTTTCATCTCGATGTTTCCTTGTGACGTAAGCAAATCCAAGATAACATGGATAAAGAGATGGCGCTGTAGCACAACCCTCTTATTTTATTAAAAGATTAACTTACTAATGGTCGTTGATATAGTGATGTGTCGCTGCTGCTAACGTGATTGTCAATACTATCAGCGGTGATCCTAAAAAAGAATGGAAGCCGCGGCAGAGTGAAGATTACTTTCACGTACATTGCGTCCTCACATAATTCAGAATAATACTCTCATCATGGGATAGGACAAGGAAATGTGTGGCGTTCATCAACGACTTACCCCAAGCAACGAGGCTCGCCTTTAGCATGTATCGACGAGTGTCTTCTGGAAAGACCTTCACTGTGCTGACGTACATGTTCCTAGCTTCAACAGCCATCCACATCATAGTGGTCAGGGTCAAGTAGTGGAGTAAAGCACCAACAAACACACAACCACCTCCAGATCCCTGAAAACGAAGAGCATCTGTTAGCAAACACTACAGTGCACTATTTTGATGGAATGTTAAGGATTCAGTGCATTAGTATGATTGGCGTTTAGGTTTCAACACAAATAGAAAAACGATAAAATCTGTTTCTTTAAAATTTCGAGTGAAACCTGACATAATCCCTTTGGACTACATGTGTTATAGTGGTGACGGACGCATACCTTCAGGCAGCAGATATGAAGACATTGTAGTAATTGCTCACCTTAGCATTGTCAACACCAGTCAAGAAAATGACATACAACATCAGCAAGGAGAAGCAGAAATGGATGAAAATCTGTCGGGATTTCCTTTTTCGCAGTTTCCTAAACACAAGAATAAAAACAATGACAAGTCACAGCTCCAGCGTCACTCAGCCAGTAGTAGACAACATTAGCCTAAGAAAAACATGTCAACATGATTTGCTTTGCTTTTCTCACCTGATAGTGAGGTAAATGACCATCGTTATAGTCAGAGCTATGATGGACAAAACACAGCCGACCTGACTGATGATATCAAGCGCTTTCTTAGGACTCCGATCTCCATCATCTGGTGCTTGGCCCTTCACGTCCTTTAAACAAACAAAATATGAAAATTCGCGAATGTAATGCCAATGCTTCAATTTAGTCATGATGCTCTCTGTCTAAATTTCTAAAATCGTATAAGAATTCTTTTGTTCATTTAAAGTGCGCACCACAAGGATGGCAAAGTTGGTGGCGTGGGTGCAGTTACACTTGACTCTGTCATTGGTCGCTTCAACAAGCTCGCATCCAGCCGTTGTCCAATCACCAATTCCGTCTTCAAGCTCAAAGTTCCACGACACGCAATGGACACTGCTTGATTCCTCCTGATTTTGGAAACCAAAAGATGTACAAATTGACAACACTGGAATGAAATTGTGTTCTCAATGTGACTGTTTATTGAATATAAGCAATGTGAGATGGATCTCCATGGAATGATGGAAATCGATGACGTGGAAATTGGACGGAACGGAAAGCTGCATGGGGAATTAAAAACGTGTCGGGAAAGGAAATTTTAAAAAACACGAATTGCAATCTGTAGAATAGTGGGAAATTACTTTGATATTTTCTGTATGTAAGTTAATAGCTGTCCATCCTTTTAGAAGAGTACAACTTTGCCCGTGTTTACTTTAGCAGGGTTCCCCTGTCTTGAAGCCCCACTCCCCATGTAGTGTACATAAACTATGAGGAGGAGTTCATTCAGCAGACCAACACCACAGAGACAGGTCACACAATAGCCCTGCTCCTCAATACACACTCATCCTTGCAAGTGTCTGATCCTCTTTTGGTAAGTTCATCACTTCTCATCACTTTTTTTATGTATGTTATTTAAGGTAAATTATCAACACTTTTAATCATGGTTATAATGTGGAGTTTAATTCCTTTTATTATTTAGTCCTTTATAACTAAGTTAGTTTCCCCAGGTTAATGACTTTTCTTACCACAATTTTCGTACACGCAGCGTCAGGATCTTATAACTTTAACCTGTTAACTTTTGGCAGCTGTTAAGTTTTTTACAGTGTACATGTATTGCTTTGACTTAATTTTACTCTTTAAGGCCATTTAATTCGGATTTTTGGGTCTGTGTTTGACATAACTGCAGTGGTTAGTTTTTATAACGAAAGTCGCTTACTAAACCGTTTTTCGCCGTTACAAATGCACTAAATGTCTCTAAGGCCTCCGCTTTGATTACTAATTAATACTGGTAAGTTATTTCACTAATCACCTTAAATGCAATGACGAGAGGCTCAGTGAGATTTATAAGTTCGACATTTTCTACAGTCAGTGAGACGACGGATCCAGCGACCTTACGAGTCGAGTTATTCTCTCCTCGGTACTTTCTGATTGAAGCAGACTGGAACAAGGTGTCATCTGCGTAGATCAGGAAACTTGCTTGGAGCTGGGCAGAGGTTTTGTTGGCTGCATTTGAAAGAATTGACCCCAGAAAATAAATGAGCCTTCCCCTTACATATGTAATATGCGCCGTAAGGTATTTAATTAATGCTTGTGATATCAAAAACTCTAATTACAGTATTAAAGATCTCGATCAAACATATATTAAGGGTCACAGAGTGGAATTATTGCAGCCTTTAACACTAGCAAGGACCAGGAACTCAACTGTGACAATTCTACTTCTCTCGACTATGTATTTCTTGTACACGGTAAGAAAAAAACCAACCAGCTGTGAAGGAAGACCAGAGTGTACACCGTTATTTGCATTTAACCTAGGCCATAAATAAAGCTGGGTGATTTTCATACTTTACCATTTGGTGATTGTAACAAGCCAATGATGTTGCTAGGTAATTGAGCTGAAGCTAAGACATCAAGGTCCTTTGGTATCACGGTGGAATGTAATGTCTTGACATCGCTACCAGCAAGAAGTCCCTGTCTGGGATCCAGTGTAGTGGACTGTTTCACAGACACGAAACTAAGTCCTTCAGTTGCCAGCGTGGGATCCAGACTGATTGCCTCGACGTGGATGGAGTCCTGTCGTATACTGACCTGCCCTTCCTGCTGAAGAGTCAAAGAGATTTGGGCTTCTACGGACTGGACGATGGCCGAGGAGCTTTCGGCATCAATTTTGGTGGGTTGCGACTCGGTATCGGTAGTTCTCCCCACAGTCAGGATGACATTGCTGACAGTTTCAAGCACAAGCTCGGCCACCTGATACAAAAATCAGGATTTCCAAAAAGTCACAGTTTACATCATCCTACAAAATTGAAAGGCCGAAGTTCTCTCTATTGAATAGATACCATGTACCTTTATATTTCCTGATCCTGCTTCGGCGATATTCTCCAAAATCCTGGAGACTGATTCAAAATCTTGTGCATCCTCAGTCGACTTTGAAGTCTGACTGGCCAGAAACCCAGCTACTTCAACTGCGTTAGCCTTGCTAACCTCCACCTGTCAGGAAGACACTACAGTTCATAAATAGAAATAAGAACTCCATGAGTTAAAATTGTGAAATTTGTTGCAACTGGGATAAAATTAAGAAATCTGAATATAAAAGTTACCTCAACAACGTTTTCAAGAGAGACTTCTTTCTCTAGTTCACCACAGCTTTGATTTGCGTACTCCTCCCAACGAAAGTACAAGGGGGCTTTTTCCATCAAACAGTTCCTTACAGCAACAGGCTGGCCAGCTTTACAGGAGATTTATAGAAAAAGTCAACATTCTACGGGTAAATGAATGACTAAAACTGATTGACCGATTTTCAAACTAACTGTACAAGTACAATTTGAAGACAAACAGTGCTGGCAATGATCGTTATAAAAGTGGCAACAGTGTCTAAACTCGTGGTGTCGACATTCAAAGAAAGACTGAATCTGAACACATTAAAACTGCTTTGAATTCCCCTTCCTGGAATGTTCAGTTTCATATATTCATATATACACTTGCCAAAAACACCATCATTAAGAAGAAAAAGCAAGGGGTGGACAGAGTAACGAAAAAGGTGTGGAGAAAAGTACCAAGATCTAGTTGAACAAGAACATCTGTACTGTGGAGAGGTAAGCAAAATTACGGATTTTAATCAAACCATTTGCCGTCGTCAGTGCGCATCGCTTCACAGACTTGGTCACTGATCCGGCTACTGCCGCCGGCCATCGCAATCCATCACTGGTGTTGTGGGCTGGACACTGACCTGCAACCGTTGAAACATATTAAAACTATTAATAATGTATACGCATTGTTATCCTCTGACAACCACAAAAGAACCAAACAGCCAAACAAGCCAGCTTAAACAAGTTGAAGGACGCTAAGCATTTTTTAAAACTTGCATAATATATGGTCTCACCTTCCACGACCACAAAGAAAAAACACTCCAGGGGCAAATCATCTTCTGCAAACCACTGCTGATAGCTGACACGGTAGGTTCCTATCGGTAATGTCATCCCAGGGCTGTAGTTTGAGGCGAAGTTGGTTTCTCCCTTCCATCCGGTCACAACCGGTTCTGACCAGCTTACGCTGGTTGTTGTTGAACCGGGACTTGCAGACTTGGTGATATTAGCAGGGCAGACCAGATCCACAACTGGGGAAAACCGAACGTTGATTGACCGAAGACCGAACTATCAACACCTATCCATCACACAGGTTTTTCAATTTCATCCTTGTACTCTATAGAACATTCCACAAAGACTAAGAATTGCACAGATAAACAAATACACAAACCTGTAACTGTAACAGTGAATGCGCAAACATTCCTGTTCTCAGACATATCCCTGGCGGTGTATCTCACCGTGGTGTCTCCTACAGCAAAGGACCCGTTACCGGCTCGGTTGCATTCACTAAAAGTGGTTGGTGAGCAGTTGAATGTCACACTGACATCTTGACCGGAGTTGTCAGTAAGGATTGGAGGAATCCATGAGTGGGTCACCAGCTGGGAGGATGAAGTGACAGGAATGATGACGTCATCTGGACAGCCAGATACCTTCGGAGGTTCGTCATCTAAGAAAGTTGACACGCATTCAGTATAATAATATTGTTAGGCACTGTGTCAAAATATGATTGGAGGGATTTCTGTTAAATGTAGGATGGAATAGTGAATTGTTCAGTTCTTTAAACAGAAGCACTTATGCCTGGCCTGCAATGTGTGAAAAAAAACTGTCCATACCTTTTTTGTTCCATTCAAACAAGACTCCTCTAATAGCTTTTTGGGGGTAAAAACAACCTCAAACCTTAACTGTTAACACATAAAAGGACAACAGCATGTTCCTTAATAATTGAACTTTACGATTAACGACAGTATGGCTTTCGACTTAAATCAGCAATAGTCTTTTACATAGTCTCAATAAGTGTTTGGGGTAGTTTGCTGACACCTGATGAGCGACGCAAAGGTTTAGGAGAGTCCTTTGAGACTGTGGTCAAAGCTGATTTCGCCTAACTTTCTTTGACCATGGGAGATTCTTATGTCTGATGCTTCTCCAATAGGGAAGATTGTGTGCCCTTTTCCGGAGTAGGCTCTGCGGGAAGGGTTACGCCTGGAAGAAATGGGTGTGTATCACGATGATTTGGAAACAGATCTGATCTCCTCATTTGTCTACGTGCATACGACATATTACGACATATGACTTTGGTGCTGTTCGCTCAGCAACCGTTGCTGTCCACCAAGTCTCCTTCTGGCGAAAGTCTTTCACCAAAACCTCCTCCCCTTTGTAAAACTCATAAAGCTGTGCTTGCTTGTTATGCTGTAACTTTTGACTGCTTTGCATATTGGTTACTCTCCTCTCGGTGTCTGGGCGTAGCAAGAACAAGCGAGTACGCAGTTCACGTCCCAGGAACAAACTTGCAGGGGTGGGACCTGTCGTGCGTTTGGTGGTGCAGTAGGTCAATACGTCGTGGCCATTTGTTTTGTGTGAAGTCAACGTGAATTCTGTGCCATGAAGAACTGGGCCACACCCAGGGCATTAAAAGGTACAACCGGTGGAAGGTGCCTTGACCGTTGAGAGTTGGCACGTACAGAACCAAACAGTCTGTTCAATGTGTCGATCAATATTTTGCCACCAGATATAGCTTCTTGCTATCTCTTTCATTCTGACCATACCTGGGTGAGCAATGCGCAGTTTGTCCAAGATGTCCTTCTGATACTTGTGCGGTATCACAACTCTCATACCCCACAGCAGACAGTCTTATTCCGTGGACAACTCATGTCGACGACTGAAGAAAGACTTAAGTCGTTCATCCTCCACTTTAGCCGGCCAACCCCTCCTGGTATACTCCAACACGCGTGCCAGGACTGGGTCTGTCCTGGTATAATGCGAAATCGTCTTCATCATCTTCCATAGCTGGTATTGGAAAACGTGAAAGCGCAGCGGTGAACTCATCCTGTGAGGTCTGGATAAATTTCAGGTCGTAGTCGAATGCTGACAGCACTACAGCCCATCATTGCAGGCGTTGTGAGTTGGAATCGCAGTCTTGGGACCAAGAATGCACTCCAATGGCTTGTGATCTGTTCGTATGGTGAATTTCCGCCCGTATAGGTATGTACGGAGACGTTACAGACCAAACATGATTGCTAAGGCCTCCTTGTCCAATTGCGACGAGCATAACCCTTCTCATGTTCGTTGGGAAAACGCGATGCACAGGCCACTGGATAACGTGAACAATCTGCATGACTGCATGGGTCGTAGCGTGCGAGGAGCTTATCTGAAGTGACAGCTTCCTTCACTGCATCAAATGCAAGGGAGCACCTGTCAGACGACTGCCAGGGCCGACCTCCCAGCTTTTCATTCAGTGGGTGGATCATGGTCGATAGATTGGGGAGACATTGTGCCTGAAAGTTCACCATACCCAACCATGAGCTAAGCTCCGTCACATTCTGCGGAGTTGGAGCCTGGCGTATGGCGTCTGCCTTGTCATCAGTTGGTCGAATCACTTTGGCAGAGATACAACGTCCCATGTAGATGACACTCTCCTGCATGAAGTGGCACGTTTTTACACGTAAGCCAAACTTCCTTAATCTTTGGAAGACATTTCTTGCATTCCGGAGATATTCCTCGTGGTTCTTGCCGGTTACCAGCACTAGGACTTGCTCAATGAATGGTTACCAGATTGCAGGACTTGTGGAGATACCGAATGGCAAGCGTATGTAACGATACTGTCCCTTGTAAGTGTTGATGGACTCCTGGGATTTCTCGTCCAGTAGCATCTGCTGGTATGCACATTTCAAGTTAATTTTGGAGAATTTCTCACCTCCAGTCAGATTGCTGAATACTTCTTCTGATGGAGGTATGGGGTATTGGTCAGCGTGGATTGACTGGCCGAGCCTTCTGGAAAACTGGGATCCCGTCGTCCTTGACAGAGTTGCCTTCATTCCGCGTACATTGCCAAATGCCGACTGGAAACTGTCTGCATACTCTCGTTTCAGCTCGGCAATCGGGTGAGACTTGACTCGATACTGACCCTGAGAGAGCAGATTGACCCAGTCCAGCTTTAAGATTGTTAACCAGTCTCTGCCCAGCAAGGGAGGTGCATGTTTGTTCCTGTCAATGGTAATCAAAGGCAGTTCTGCCTGCTGTTCGCTGTACTGGACCTTGACTTGCAATAGAGGGATCCCAAAACGACGCTTTCAGTGTCGATCTGCGCACTTCTGCATTTGAAAACGAGGCCGTATGTGTCAGCTTCAATTCTTAATACGATCAGACGATTGAAAGTAAGGAGTTGAGACACAAAATACACAAAGGTATGTTAAATTCAGATTTTTTAGGCTGCAAATTTTTGTTGAAGAGTTCTTGAGAATGACTCAACACATGAAATCAGAAGAAAAAACAATGGCAATTTACCGCGAACTAACGTACCTGCGATGGCCGTGTATCTTGTGCAATGGGCGTGGTTTAAACTGAAGTGGTATCACACTTACGAACCGGATACTGCATGTACTGTGTCGACTCCGCGGGCGCACGACGAAGTTCAACACAGAGAGCCTCGGTTTCGATGCGGATATGCGCAGGCATCGCTAATATGAAATCCATCTATTGTCCCACAATTCTCAACGGGGGTCCAGAGTAAGCGTGCAGGACACGATTACCGGTTGCAGTGGAATGTGCCCCCAAATCTGTGATAGTCCTCCTGGCTCCTGCAGCAACACCGGTGTCCAGTTCCATTTGTATTGGATTTGTAATGTTTGCTATCCAAACAGGGACCTTGATGGTTGAGCTACGTTTGTGCGCGTGCATCTCAGCTCGCGTGTCCTCAGACTTGGTTCAGGGCTGCTTGTCCGCATGTGAGGAAACCGAGAAAACTGAGTCCACAAAGTCACCATTGTCATGCGAAACACCACTGGCAAGCGTGTTTTGATCATGATCGGTATCTTTTACGTAACAAACACGCCCTTTTTGTTTAGTGCCTGGTTGGGAGACGTGTTTCACAGTTGGCGTAGTTGCAGAGTCTGATCTGGCCCTGGACCTGCATTATGTCTGCAAATGTCCCACCTTCTTGTATTTGTAGCATGTTGCCCCTTGTATCTGAACTTATCGCAATTTTGATTGCTCAATCCACAACGGTCACAGGGTTTTCTACTACTCTGCGAAAGTCTTTGCTTCTGTCTTTTAGGTTCCCCCTTGTGGCGTGAGAAAAACACTCAGTTCAATGGTTTACTTTCTGTGGTGCGTATGTGGCGTACACTCTTTGCAGCCGCCTCCTCTGCCAGAGTGTCTGCTGGAAACTGTAGTTGCGTGTCGACAGTTTCTTTTGAATGCTCTCCAACTGCAGACCACAGTTAAATCTATCGCGTAAACTGTCCTGAAGTTGGTTCCCTGGAAAATCACAGTACACCACCAACTTCTTCAAATGGGCAGCATAGTCACAAATGGACTGGCCTGGCAAGTGCTTGGCATTATGAAATCTGAATCGTTCTCCAACTGCCAGTCTTTTTGGGCTTGCACTGTCCCTTCAACAGACTGCAAAATTCTGCAAAAGTCTTCTCTTTCGGCTGTTGTAGAAAGGCAAGGTCTTTCAGTGTCTTATACACTGTGCTCCCGATGCTTTATATCTACGGCAATGAAATACTGTTCAATCTTTGTCAAAATATGTGTCTATATTGCCGTCCTTACGGTTGAACCCCTCAAACACTATCATCTGAAAATTCTCCATTATTTATCATGACAGTAAACACCTGATCTCACGTACGTGCGTGAAACATAAATGGCGGCGTACAGTTGCCTGGAACGTGAGTTCCTACGTGCCGTGTGGAAGTACCACTCACCAGCAATCCTTATGAGGCCTTCTTTATCACCGAATGTCGAACTAAGTCCTTAAATCCTCGTTGCAAATGTTGCGTTTGTATGTTGGGAGATTTGGGGAGCAATAAATGAGGACATGGAGAAGTTCTGGCTAAACGTTTCTGAGGCATATATTACACACATCACAAACGGCACAGGCCCCGAGGCCTTACATCATTATCCCGAAATACACATTAGACTGGCTGTCCATACATTAAACTGGCTGCATACACTACACTCTGAACATTCTTACCTTTAACAGTTACAGAGAACTGACACTGAGACTCCGTTTCTAGAATCCTGTTTGTAACCAGTGTGGTCCCAATGTCAAAGCGTTGTCCCTGATCGTGATCGCTAATGACGGTGACACTTTGGTCGACGCCACTGAAGCTAAGAACGGGTGGGCTCCAAAACACATATGCGAAGTTGTTAAGATTTGCAGATACGGTGATATTCTCTGGGCAAATAATGTTCACCCCTAAGATTTGGAAGCAAAATACCCGTTTTATCATTAGCAGTGACAAGACAATCATTAAGTGGAAACCATGTGGAGGTAGACATGGAAAACAAACATACAAACAAAATAAAAACGACAACAAAGTAAATAAATGCATCAAAGACTGGCATGCCTTTGTACATTGAAGTTGTAGGGATTCATCTGGAGTACACTTGGGCATCAAAAAGTTTTGATCATTAATTTTATGAAGTTGCTTTATATCAGCAACTTGAACACGTATAGCATGTGTTCTGGGAAATTTTCAGCAGTACATAAAGTTGATAAACAAATGTGTGTGCGGAAACTCTAGGTAAACAGGCAGGGCCGTTGAAGCAAGCCAGCAAGAGCTAGCTAGCCAACCAGCGGACCAATAGCCGACTGCTTGACTCCAAACCACCCTAAAAATGCTCGTTTTGGGAGGGAACATTTCATTGCCACTTGAGGTTGATCAGTTTTTACAGGAACTTCAGTTTGTGATTAGAAATGAATTTGAAAACAAAAGGTAAAATACTCACCAGTCACAGTTACAAAGAAATCGCATGATCTCGTGTTTCCTCCTTGGCTTAACGTTGTGTGTTTTACCTTGGTGATGTTCCCAACAGGGAACAAGTCACCAGGCTGATGGCTGGCGTATTGCAATACTAAATGTGAAGCTGATCTGTTCAACGCAGGCCACGAAACCGAGATAAATCTGCTTTTGGCGTCAGCTAAACAACTGATGTTACTTGAGCAACCTGTTATCTGGAAAATTGATGCTGAAAAAATGCACAAATGAACCTTGTTTACTGCGATTATCTGAACCAATTCACCCAAAAGATGCGTCCAAGGTCTCGGTGCAATTCCCAATGATAAAGACCTGTGAAGTCCACGGAATGGCACACTGTGGCATTATGGTGGTTTTTTTAGCCCACAAAGTTAAATGTTCGAAAATGATCAAATGACGAGAACTTAGGTCGTGTCCGACACGGGCTTTCAGAGCTCAAGGTAGGTGTATTGTCGCTGCGTCTCCGCGTATTTCCAATGGAGTTAAGACCTAGACTCTAGACAAAAGATTCAAATGCAGCCTTGGGCAAAAAATGTTTCTAGTCATCGCAAATGCCACCGTAGGCCTGTGCGTAGATAAAAAAAGTTTTTGTATTTGATATCCACAAGCTGCCAAACTTGCTTGATCGGCTAGACTCCTGCTACTGCGTAATTTTAACGTGTTTTGGGGGTACGGTTGAGAAATACGTACAGTAAATTAGAGGAGTCCTTCTAGGCACCCATACATTTCGTTGGGCACTCTTTTTCAGATGACGTCGTTTCTGTTTTACACATTTGCATCTAGGAACCATACAAAGGAGTTGGTCTTAACGGTAGTTTACACAGTGAAGGTCTAGTAATTATATTGCATAATGAACGAACAACATCCGTGGGGTCAGGGTGGGAAACAGGCATGACAGGTTTTCATTCCCTTTAAAAAGAGCAGCAGTTTTCAACAGCTAGGAATAATCAGTGAATTTACCTTGGAGTAATGCGCCTCCTCGACAATGTATAGCATTGCGGATTCATGAATTCATCAGCCCCTGACAAGGAACCGGACACTGTTTTTTGGTCTTAAAACTTGAAGCTGTGAGCAGTACTGACAAGCTGTTTGCCCTTACAGGATTTGGTTACGTGTACTCACCTCTACATCCAATAAGTTCAATTCGCATTGAGGGCCAGACATGGTAAGCCGTTGGTCTGATGCGGATATACCGTGCGTAGATCGGTTTCTTAAACAAGCTTTTCACTGGTGTAGTGAGATCAGTATTGCCTTGGAATGTCTGCCAAAAAAAAAAAAAAGGATTGCAGACGATACATGTAGTGCATTCATATCATGGAAACGCAGGTGGTATTCTGTTTAGTGTTCCTGTATTTCCGTGACAAATGAAGAAAGCTAATTAAAACAATGAAACTGAAAGCATGTTCACCATCTGAGCAGTTGCCGAATTACATGCTAAAATGGAAGAAAAAATGGAGTCGACTGGGAAAATTGAAAAAAAGAGAAAAACTAAAAAAAAAAACCTTACTCTTTTTCATGGCGACATGGAGCAGGAACCGGGGTGGATATTATGGGGAAAATATTACAAATTCGTTCTCGTGAACCTGACCCCTTTTCTACATTTGTCCCTTTGTGACTCCTTAAAAGTGTTGAGAAAGTGTTGGCGTTTTGTCTCTTGTTTTTTTACCTGAGCTGTAGTTGAAGATGGTTCGCTCACATAAGTCCAGTCAGTCTGACTGTCAGAATACTGGACCTGATACTCGGTCACCCAGTCATCCCAATCAGGGGTATTAAGGGGGTCAGGGCTGCCTTGTATGATCACTCCTTCAATCTGCACCTGGTGCAGTAGGTCAACTTGAAGCCAGGGCCTTTCTTTGTCGCTATCCGATGGGCACCACCCACCAACGGTCTCGTTGTCTGCTGCTACGTGGTTTAGTCGAGCGTTGTAAGGTTGGCAATTATCAGTTGTTCGAATATTGAGTGTACTTGAAGCAGTAATCATTGAGTCAGAAATGCTGCCATCTTCCATTCCAAGAGGGTCATCACATATCCCAACGCACACTACAATGATATGAAAGAAAATAAATTGTTAGGATTATGCTTACTGAGGATTTCAAACTGGAACTAAGTCCCAAATCGCTTAAGATTCCGCTAAAAGCGATACAGATGCCATCAATATTTATATCTTCTAATGAAACAAATGTTTCTCAAAAGAATTCAGTCCCAGAGGCTGAAAAACTTGTGAAATAACTAGAGATTTTTGTGTTACTTTGTTGAGGCTACACTTTGGTGCTTATTACACACTTTTGAAGCCAGGGAAAGGAACTAGACCCCCCAAATTGTATTTTCCTCATATTTCAAAACAGATGTTTTGCTCCTTTTTAGGGGTGGGGTGGGAGGGTACCGGTATGGCCCCCCCTTGCCCCTCTACATGGATCGTTTATAGATATCACAACAGTGGCAACTGAGCAATTACAGAGGGGAGACATTCCAAATCCAGTCATTATTCTGATGTAGGTTACAGTTTGATGGCTTTCTGATTCAAATTTATTCAATTTCAAATGGAATTGTAACAACTTCATCATAGCTGTGTGCTTACAACTGAGCTGATTCAGAAAGAATTGCAATACTTTCAAAGGATCAAATGTCCGTTTCGGTGACAACTACATGATTTGCTTGTGTTTTCAAGAAAAGGGGTTCTAAGGTTCAGTTTATATAAAAAAGTATAAAAACGTTTAACTACTGAACTCAGAATAGAGCCTGCTGTTTCCCTTGTTAGCCTCGGCTATTTACAGCAGTGTGACATTTACCGAGTGTATGGAGGCAAAACCAAATCCATGTTTGTTTAGCCACGAGTCAAAATATCGTTTCACTTTCACTTCTGTGTAAGGCACCCTGCTTTGTGAATTCGACCTTTTGTGAGAAAGGCAAGCTTAAATTTGTAAAATTTGTGACAAAAGTAAAAAGAGGCCAAGTACATTATTTGTGCCAAGGAATGAATTGTGCTGAAATATCCTACAAGCAGAAGAGCAGATGTTTTCAAAATGAGTACAGGATCTAAAATCCATCAAAATTATAGCATTTTTCAAGACGACGAAACAGCAAAAAAGGCTTTCCCACGACAGATCCGGGTTTGCATTTTCTATCCTGGAGCAACATCCTCCTGCACTTGGCAATCGGTACTAATTAAAATTGTGTTTAAGAGACCTGGATGGCAGTACGTATATGTTTTAGAGGAAAAGATTAATCATGACGTAAAGCTCATTTTACTTCTCCTTTTTTATAGGTTTGTTTAACGTCGTAAGGTGATGTAGCAAGCGCGAAGATTCATTTTGTAATAAAATAAATCTACTAAAGTGGTTAAACGTCTAGAGTATGGTGGCCCAGGGGGGGGGCAACACAAATTGTCAATATTGACGCCGTTATTTATGACCAAATTCATGCACGGCGCACTCTTCAGTCACAAATATTGACGCCAATATTTGCGACCAAATTCACGACCTGTTTTATCTCCGGTCGCAAATATTGCCAGCAAGCCAGGTAGAGAGAGAGAAGTTGCACAGCCACAGACACAGCTATTGCTTTTAAACATTGTGCCCCTACGTTGTGCCAAAACTGCCTAGCCGAATAACGACTTGAAATCAAGCCGAAAAAGTAGATAATTGCGCGTGCGCGTGAACTCTTCCTTTCCGCCTTGCTTGCTAGTCGTGACTATTGACGGCAATATTCACGACCAAAGAGTAGGTCGTAAATTTGGTCTCAAATATTGACGTCAATACTGATTATTCAAACAGCCCTATTCAAAGTACTTAAATCGGGCTTTCATTACAGCTTCCACTTTCTAAACACACGTGTTATACAAGAATTGAAGGTTTGCATGGTGAAGATAGCAATAGAACGTTGTTTGCAGTGACACCATGTAATCACCCTCCTTTTGTGAGCAGGTGTGGTTCTGATAAGAGGGTGGGGCTCGACGTTTCGAGCAGCTTGCTGTGTGCGTCTTCCGATGCAAATACCATACGGCAATCACTGTTTTTCAATCCATAATTTTGTCACTTTCTAAAATCTCTGCCAGCGGGAATGACCTGAGCGATTTCTCCAGGCATTAGACTAAAATACCAGATTCACCACAGCCTCATACATGTGTTTTGAACAAACGGTTTTAATAACGGGGAAGCTTTACGAAGTTGTGGCCTTGTACACCACACGCAGCCTTTGCCAGTTGGCTGCACACTCTATGTTTAGGTCGTAGAGACACACCCGAGGTATGCCACTATTTTCACATCTTCCAGCATTTAATAATAGTATAATATGATATATCACAACACGTCTGAGTTCCGGTAACACATCAGTTTGAACTACTGTGAATAATGATGTTACAATATACAAAAGTGGCTTTCAACATTTGCTTTGACACATATTGAACCTCCTCACAATGAGCAGAACTGAGGATGCATGAGAAGGCCAGACCCACCCAGGTCTTATTATAATCATTTCATGAGTGTTGAAGGTATGGGCGGAGATTTCTTGTTACCTGTGGGGGATGATTCTGTCAGCTCCACGCGCCCTCCATCCCAGGTGAGATAATGACGCTGGAAAGTGTGCATTCAAAGGTGCATATCGTCAGTTATTTGAAAAGTGGTGGATGACTGTGTTGGTCACTCCCATCAAAAAGTATAGTACCTCCATTCCCTGGGATTTCTGCTTATGGTGAGAGTCATATCAGGTCTTTATGTGCGAAAATCTAGGTACAGCGTTCAACCTTAATTATTCCAGTTGGTGGTATCTAATCTAAACCTTCCCAGTCCTTTGTAAAACGGGTCCGAATCTTCCAGAATCTTCCGGACCAACATAGATTGAACGTCATCCCCATTTTTCGTCAAGCATGCACAAAGTATAAATGCACTTACCCCTCTCTGCAAGCCCGAATTCGCATAAGACGACAACTAAAGCAAATACAGACGTCGCATAGAACGAACTGTGTGATCTCTCCTTGCACATGAAATTCATGACTGGGAACGGCTAACGCATTCTTCGGTATTTCTGGTTCTATTGTCTCTTGGAGAGAAACACGTGCAGGGCTGAACCCTGAAAAGTGTTAACTGTGAACAAAATTGATATTCAGCGCCAACTGCTTCCTTGTTTGTTACCGGGACTCATTGTATCTTTCTTAATTTGCACCAATTAGCTCAGGTCAAAGGTGAACAAACCGGAATATCATGATATTAAAACCGACAGTGAAAGCATTTAGGCCTACCAATAAACAAAACCAAAGTCATTGTTTTCTTGTTTGCCTTGGCGGTGAGCGTAGTTCACATGTTTCTGTAAGAAGGGGATTAAATCAGATTGGTCAGCTTGTCAACACAGACTTGTACTCAAGAAATAAAGACCTCAAACTTCGGCTTATTACTACTTTAAATTTCAGTTTGTGCATGAAGTCAGTTTAATTCCCAACAATCATGAGCCATTAGGCCCAACGAAAGAAGCTACTGAGTAAAAAAATAAGCAATAATTTAAGTTGCTTGTTGCACAATAAACACAATAAATACCTTTACGTCCATGGAATGTAGAACAACCCCCCCCACAAAAGTTGAAGTGTAAACTGACAGGTTGTTTGATGTGCCTGCGGAGACCGAGAAGATATACACCAACAAACTATCAGAGGTTCGGGGCGAAAAATATTATGCAATGGTGATATTGAGGAAGAGCATTTGCCTTGGATCTTAAATACAAAGACATCAAAACTAAGCTCTTCAATGGGACACAATATGCAGGCATTAAGATCCAAGTACAACTCTTTGCGGTCGGAATAGAAACTAACAATAGTCTGAAGTGCAGTGAGTTACTCGAAATATTTTTTATTTCATTTATTACTAACTCCCACCTTGCAACGCCAACACGACCAGCTGTGTGGGATTGGCAAACCCTAATGAAACACTTTTCCGACAAGAGGAACAGAAAACACAGAAATGCTCTGCAGAAAACGATTCACGACAATATTTTAAAACAATTCACACTTGTCAGATATCTACCCAATGGAGGAACGACAGAATAACGTAGCTTATAATTTTATTGTAAAAATAAACGAGGCTGACAATAGCATTTGTCCAATAACTCAGGAACGATTTGAGTACATGAAGCGTGCAAGGTTGACACCTTCCCAACATAAACCACAGTGGTTATGCTTTCCTGAAATTTTGTAGGATGAAATTTAAAAACAAACAGCAACCCTATATTCTGCAGTAGATGCCGGGAAAGATCAGGAAATTACAGAAATCCAATCAGAATCGAATCTAATGGGAATCCTGGCTGCTCGATTACCAGGACATAATATGAAATTAGTAACATTACATGAAACCGTGTCCTCTAATGCCGTATGTCATAGTGTGGATTAAAGGAAATTAGGAGAAAAAACTTGTGATTACAGATCAACAGAGTAATATTTCATATCACTGTACATTCAAGTATTCACCTATTGGTCCCAGTTAAACTATCTGGCGTCTATAAATATTCTGATTATTCTTGACCAAACATTGGCGGCTTCTAACATGACTACCGAATAGTACAACTGGAAATCAAACTGTATAATGTGGAACCTTATTCAATTGCAAAACTTATCCCCAAAGACTATTGTCCAAAATAACACTGCAATGTTATAAGTAGGCCTAACATTCAAAAACGGATAATTTTAAACTATTGACCAAGTTCTATTAAATATTGTGATGAATTTGAACATAGTCCAACTATTGTTGCACAATAAACACTAATCATTCTACCTTTAAGTCCATGGAATGTGGAACAAAAAAAAAAAAAAACCCACAAAAGTTGAAGTGTTAACTGACAGGTTGTTTAATGTGCCTACGGAGACCGAGAAGATATGCACCAACAAACTATCAGAGGTTCGGGGCGAAAAATATTATGCAATGGTGATATTGAGGAAAAACATTTGCCTTGGATCTTAAATACAAAGACATCAAAACTAAGCTCTTCAATTGGGACAGAATATGCAGGCATTATTAAGATCCAAGTACAACTCTTTGCGGTCGGAATAGAAACTAACAATAGTCTGAAGTGCAGTGAGAGTTACTCGAAATATTTTTTATTTCATTTATTACTAACTCCCACCTTGCAACGCCAACACGGCCAGCTGTGTGGGATTGGCAAACCCTAATGAAACACTTTTCCGACAAGAGGAACAGAAAACACAGAAATGCTCTGCAGAAAACGATTCACGACAATATTTTAAAACAATTCACACTTGTCAGATATCTATCCAATGGAGGAACGACAGAATAACGTAGCTTATAATTTTATTGTAAAAATAAACGAGGCTGACAATGGCATTTGTCCAACAACTCAGGAACGATTTGAGTGCATGAAGCGTGCAAGGTTGACACCTTCCCAACATAGAACACAGTGGTTATGCTTTCCTGAAATTTTGTAGGATGAAATTTAAAAACAAACAGCAACCCTATATTCTGCAGTAGATGCCGGGAAAGATCAGGAAATTACAGAAGTCCAATCAGAATCGAAACTAATGGAAATCCTGGCTGCTCGATTACCAGGACATAATATGAAATTAGTAACATTACATGAAACCGTGTCCTCTAATGCCGTATGTCATAGTGTGTATTAAAGGAAATTAGGAGAAAAAACTTGTGATTACAGATCAACAGAGTAATATTTCATATCACTGTACATTCAAGTATTCACCTACTGGTCCCAGTTAAACTATCTGGCGTCTATAAATATTCTGATTATTCTTGACCAAACATTGGCGGCTTCTAACATGACTACCGAATAGTACAACTGGAAATCAAACTGTATAATGTGGAACCTTATTCAATTGCAAAACTTATCCCCAAAGACTATTGTCCAAAATAACACTGCAATGTTATAAGTAGGCCTAACATTCAAAAACGGATAATTTTAAACTATTGACCAAGTTCTATTAAATATTGTGATGAATTTGAACAGAGTCCAACTATTGTTGCACAATAAACACTAATCATTCTACCTTTAAGTCCATGGAATGTGGAACAAAAAAAAAAAAACCCCACAAAAGTTGAAGTGTTAACTGACAGGTTGTTTAATGTGCCTACGGAGACCGAGAAGATATGCACCAACAAACTATCAGAGGTTCGGGGCAAAAAATATTATGCAATGGTGATATTGAGGAAAAACATTTGCCTTAGATCTTAAATACAAAGACATCAAAACTAAGCTCTTCAATTGGGACAGAATATGCAGGCATTATTAAGATCCAAGTACAACTCTTTGCGGTCGGAATAGAAACTAACAATAGTCTGAAGTGCAGTGAGAGTTACTCGAAATATTTTTTATTTCATTTATTACTAACTCCCACCTTGCAACGCCAACACGGCCAGCTGTGTGGGATTGGCAAACCCTAATGAAACACTTTTCCGACAAGAGGAACAGAAAACACAGAAATGCTCTGCAGAAAACGATTCACGACAATATTTTAAAACAATTCACACTTGTCAGATATCTATCCAATGGAGGAACGACAGAATAACGTAGCTTATAATTTTATTGTAAAAATAAACGAGGCTGACAATAGCATTTGTCCAACAACTCAGGAACGATTTGAGTACATGAAGCGTGCAAGGTTGACACCTTCCCAACATAAACCACAGTGGTTATGCTTTCCTGAAATTTTGTAGGATGAAATTTAAAAACAAACAGCAACCCTATATTCTGCAGTAGATGCCGGGAAAGATCAGGAAATTACAGAAGTCCAATCAGAATCGAAACTAATGGAAATCCTGGCTGCTCGATTACCAGGACATAATATGAAATTAGTAACATTAGATGAAACCGTCTCCTCTAATGCCGTATGTCATAGTGTGGATTAAAGGAAATTAGGAGAAAAAACTTCTGATTACAGATCAACAGAGTAATATTTCATACCACTGTACATTCAAGTATTCACCTACTGGTCCCAGTTAAACTATCTGGCGTCTATAAATATTCTGATTATTCTTGACCAACATTGGCGGCTTCTAACATGACTACCGAATAGTACAACTGGAAATCAAACTGTATAATGTGGAGCCTTATTCAATTGCAAAACCTATCCCCACTGAAATGTTATAAGTAGGCCTAACATTCAAAAACGGATAATTTGAAACTAATGACCAAGTTCTATTAAATGTTCTGATGAATTTGAATGTAGTCCAACTTATGCGTTATGCAGTGCTTGCGTGGCCTTCTAAGAAGCCACGAAAAAAGAGGCACTCGTTCGTAAACTTCAAATAATTATTTCCTTCAACAAATTAATCTCTTTGTACTTTCCGACGTCAGGAACCTAGAATAAGTAGCAGTTTTTATATCAGCCAAGCCGCATAAATGGCACAAAACGAACAAGTGGTACGTAATGAATTCAAAATCATATCAATATTTGCAGAAATATGTAACATTTTCAGCTGTCTGTATCCTGAGAATGAAGTGACAAATCACGATACTCTGACCAGTATGCTCTGTTTTCAGGGGATGATTCATGGTGTCCACGAAATTTAAATACATCTACTTGCTTGCATCTCGTTAAGATAAGCAATTATCCATATTTATTGTCTAAAATTGATACTTTGGTACAATTTTTTTGTTTTCTTTTTTCCATAGGCTATATATAGCTATGAAACACAGTGTCGTTTCTAGATTTTACATATTCGTATTGTAATAAATACGAGCAGATTTAACATGAACACTGGGTTGTCTCGTAACTATTTATGCAGCATATTATATTTTATTAATATATACTCAGGAACTTTCCAGTCTAACAAACAGTGTAAAAGCTTTATTCAATCACAGAATATCTCAATACACATCTTAAAACGTGCACGCGGGTTTGTTTCTCTCCCCATTTCTAGAAAAAACTAACTACAAACAACTCAGAGATCAAACTGCAAGAGGATGACGAGAATCTTTAGAACGATTTGAAACAGGTTACAGCATGTTAAATGTATGCATAATACAGGACCCCGATTGTGAATCGCGACATCTTGCCTGCAGTAGCTCAATGCACGGTTTTCACTGTGGTGTTGTAATGGACATATCCAAATTGGCACTTGGCCCGGATGACTGCTGTGTATGCGCTGCAGTAGAAACCATTTCAGCATCTGTTGACTTGTCAGGGTGCATCATGGGCAGATGGCATTCCCTGCCACAGCAGATACGTCTCATGTACGGAGCCAGGGCCGTGCGAACTTCTTCACGACGAACACAAAACAGGATGAACACAAAAACACCCTGCAACGGAAGCAAACGATTGCAACTAATCAAACTATAAAGTGGCCATGCTGTAGCAAGCTACCACAAAGCATTGCAGAGTCCATCACAAGTCACACTTCAAACTGCACAACAAGCACGCACAATTCCACGTTGCTGAACACAGGATGACTTGTGATGGGCTTAGTGATGGAGTTGACTACATCCTTAATTTAATAAAATAAATCCCTGCGACGCATTTTCATTTTGTATGAAAATATTTCAGTGGTTGTCCTCTAGCCTGTACAGCTCGTAAAACCTGCAAAAAGTACATCGAAGTACCGTCAGGGTACGGAGGACAAAAAGAGGCCATAAGCTTTTCTGCTTTCAGAAAAGTAGAAAAGCAGATTTACGTATTTGTAACATGCAATTTTGGACGTTTCTACTTTTCTACTACCTCAAAAGCAGAATGACATTTTATTATAGAATGCATTTTTCTACTTTCTGCTTTTCTGCTACTACTAAAGTAGTTTTACTTTTCCTCTTTTTGATGGCGGCCGAAAAGTGACCATCTGCTTTTTACCTGTCAAACAAGCAGGAAAGTGGATTGAACGTTTTGACGACACTTGTGAATTTATCTGTTCTGCTTTTGCAATACCGGAAAAGCAGATTTTACATAGGTGGCCGGAAAGTGGCAATCTGCTTTCTGTCCTCAAAGGGCAGTGAATGAGGTCACGAACCTGTAGGTTACGACCATTTCCGTTCGGGGGGAGTGAAGACGTATAGAAAGCAATACTCAGCAAAGCTTTATGCCGACCAATCCTATACGGCAGTATCAGTTTCCCTGTGAGGCAGAGAAAACAGCATCTCAAAGGAAGCACAGTTTTACAACTTTCATCCAGCTTGATTGGGCCAAGGACTGTTAATATTGATTTATACGTCTTCAATCCCCCCAAAAGGAAATGGTCTTAACCTGAGGTTCACGACCCCATTCATGGCCCTTGAAAAGCCAAAACGCAGATGGCCACTTTTCGGCCGTCTATGTAAAATTGCTCCTCCGGTATAAAAAAAGCAAAAAAGTAGAATTCACAGTTGTTGTCGAAACATTTGATTCTAATTTCTGCCTGCTCAAAAGGAGGAAAGCAGATGGCTGCTTTTCGGCCGCGAGCAGAGAAGAAAAAAAATCTGCTTTTCTTGAAGTAGAAAAATAGAAGGATGCATAACCAAACAATGTTTGTTCTACTTTTTGAGGAGGCAGAAAATTAGGAAAGTTGAAATTGCAAGTTACCATAACTTAAAATCTGCTTTTCTACCGTTCTGACAGCAGAAAAGCAGATGGCCACTTTTCGTCCTCCATAGTCAATAGTCAGGGACCTTGTTTTCCAGACTATCCCGATTTTGGGGGGGGGGTGTCTTGCCATGTGTCGGCCAAGCCACAACACCTCCCTCCACCAAAATAACACCTCAGAGACAGCCGAAACAGGCCTCTGAAAAGGTCCCAAAGGCTGTCAGTGATAAAAAAAAAACAACATTCCACTGCCTGGTCCTGGCACCGTCTTCGTAAATAATGCCTTGTATAAACACATGGGGCCACTTAACACAGAGTCCGTCCCGGTGCCCACACTGACATCATGTTAACAAAATGGACTGAGTGACTATAAAGTATACCGCAAGGTTGCTTTTGAGGAGAAGGCACAGCAGTTCCAACTCCTAAAAAGATCAGATGTAATAGTTCTGAATATTTGTCACCTACCTGGAAGGAGTTGGCCAGACAGAAGATTAGTTGAAAGGCGAATGCCGCCTCGTTGATGGCCAGGAACCCAAAACACCAGGTCAGTCCCATGAGGACAGAGATACCCACAGCATTGTGGAGGCGTTTGGAGATCTGCTGGGAGCGTGATACCTCTTTGACCTTCAGGAGACTGCGCATGACAAGGACAAAGGTGACGATGTTATGGATGAGGATGAGACCGATGGGAGTAAGGAGACCAATGTACAGCACAAGACCAGGTCGCAGGAAACAGCTATGATAAACAAAAGACAGGGCATTCGATATGATTTCAAACTATGTAAATGGATGTAGGCCTATCTTATTTCGATGTGTCCTAGTAATTTATGTAAATCGAAATAAAACAACAAGAAAGAGGACACTGTAACACATGTATGTTATTGTACATCAAAGGATCAACTTACTAATGGTCGTTGATGTAGTGATGTGTCGCTGCTGCCAAGGTGATTGTCAGTACTATCAACGGTGTTCCTGAAATTGGAATAAAAGCCGCGGCAGAGTGAAGATTATTTTTGCTAACACTGTTTTCTAACAAATCCGTACAAGTCTCACTGTTTATCTTTTTTAGCAGTTCTCTTTTACAGACATCACAATTTCATCTAGATTTCTGTCATTTACTCTGTGAGGGAGAGTGGTTTCGTCATCTCTTTACAGGTGACAGCCCTTTCCAACAACATTCCATGTTATTTGGCCAATACCTTCTGCTGTTTAAACTATCTAGCTACATGTTTTAGGTTAGTGTTTTATTTTGTCTTTTTTCAAATTTGATGTTCTGTACATATATTTATATATCAATTCTATTTATTTGATATTATACCATTCCTTTAAGTGGCATTTTTATGTTGTTAGGTGTGGTTAATAAATAAATCTAAGGACTGGACCAGAAAATTTGTTGCATTGAGACAAAAACTCACCCCAAGCAATGAGGCTTGCCTTTAGCATGTATCGAGGAGTGTCTTCTGGGAAGACTTTCACTGTGCTGACGTACATGTTCCTGGCTTCAACAGCCATCCACATCATAGTGGTCAGAGTCAAGTAGTGGAGTAAAGCAGCAACAAACACACAACCACCTCCAGATCCCTGAAAACAAAAAGCATATTGCGCACACTACAGTGCTCCAAATTAAAATGCAATGTTATGGATTCAATAGAAAGTTAACAGCGATAAAACAACTTTTTTAAATATGAACTTGAAGATGATTTTTTTCCTTTTAGACTACATGCATAAGTGACAACGAACATCTACCTTGCAGCAAAGGACACCCTGGTAATTACTCACCTTAGCATTATCAACGCCAGCCAAGAAAATGATGTACAACATCAGCAAAGAAAAGCAAAAGTGGATGAAAATCTGTCGAGATTTGCCGCTTCGCAGTTTCCTAAACACAAGATTAACAATTTAAATTTTTATCGATTAAATCAACTTCAAGTAATAGCTCCAGCGTCGGTCAACCAGTAGTGGACACCATTATACAGGGTGTCCCCCCAAAAAACCAAACCCTGAGAAAAGGGGTTAATATGCCCAAACCATGAGATATGATTATAATGTATAAGGATCTCCGAAAAGTAGAAGCAGTATTCTTTCTAATGATACCTTGATGGTATCCCTCCTTTCATAAATGACTGAACACCATTGTCTTGAAAATGGGGCATCCGAACTCAGTTGTAACACTTTGGATAAACCAGTGAATGAGGTTGTCCTCTGTCATGCTTGGGACTTGGACAGTCCCATTCTTCGTTTAGCCGCATAGTGCAGTTCGACCTTGAGTTCCATCTATACCAAATGCACATCCGTCACCAACTTTTGCGTGGAGACTTCAGGAGGAGACGGGAGTTTGCTCAGTGGCTCCTGGACCGCTTTCAAGCCAATGAAAAGTTTCTTGAATGGTTGACAATCGGTGATGAGGCAGCATTTGGGATGAACGGAGAAGTTAACACCCACAACAACGTCGAATAGGCACTGAAGGGGCACCCGCCAAATTTTAACTTTGAAACCAACATGAGTCGTGAGAAGATCACCGTTTGGGTAGGACTGTGTGGGAATGGTATCTTTATTGGACCATTCATTTTCGAAAGGAATATGAATGGTGAACGGTACTTGCACATGATCAACGAAGACGTGGTACTCCAACTTCATTTTCAACGGCATGAAAATTGTGTTTTCTGACATCTGTGGTGGGCCAAAGAAGGGGCACCCTGTGGGGAATCTCCTGCGGGAACGGTTCCCAGATCGAGTAATTGCGCTGAACAATCCAACTGAATGGCCACCCTGTTCTCCGGATCTCACCCTGTGTGATTTTTTTTTCTCTGAAGGACAAAGTTTTCACCAATCCACTACTAACATCCAAGACCCACGAGGTCGCATTCAACAGGAGGTCGACATCTTAAGACATGACCCTGCCTGCATTGGTGAGACGAGCTGTGGCTGACATGCGCCGCCGTTGTAAACTCTGCATTGAAAGGGAAGGCGGACACGCGGAAGGTGTCAGTGCATAATTATTAACTGTGTATTACATAATGTGTAAATAATCGGTGTGCCCCTGATATCATATCCAGCATGACAGAGGACAACCTCATTCACTGGTTTATTCAAAGTGTTATAAATGAGTTCAGATGCCCCATTTTCAAGACAATTTTTCGGAGATCCTTGTACATTATAATCATATCTCATGGGTTGGACATATTAACCCCTTTCCTCAGGGTTTGGTTTTTTTTCTGGGACACCCTGTATTAAACAGACATTTCAACAAGATTTCATTTGCTTCTCTCACCTGATAGTCAGGTAAATGACCACCGTAATAGTCAGAGCTATGATGGAAAAAACACAGCCAACCTGACTGATGATATCGAGAGCCTTCTTTGAAGGAGCGTGATCGTCATCATCGGGGACTTGGCCCTTCACATCCTTTGCAAAACAAAATATAAAACTGTGCAAATGTATTTCAACGCTGAAATGAAATAATGATGTTGTATGTTTAATTATTTTCTTTACATTATTTGAAGCGCCTACCACAAGGATGGCAAAGTTGGTGGCATGGGTGCAGTTACACTTGACTCTGTCATTGGTCGCTTCAACAAGCTCGCAGCCAGCCGTTGTCCAATCACCAACGCCGTCTTCAAGCTCAAAATTCCAAGACACGCAATGGACGTCGCTTGATTCCTCCTGATTGGGACACCAAAAGACTTACAAATTGACCACACTGGAATGAAATTCACTTTTAAACGTAATTTTTAATAACATACGAGCAGTGTGCGATTGATCTCCACTGAATTATGGAAATCTCTGATGCAAAGACTGGAGGGAATTGGAACGCCTTTTTGGGGTGTTAAATAAAGTTGTCAGTAAAGAAGATAATTTTAATTATCTCTATTTATTTAGTTAATAGTAAATGAAGTTATTTCATTAATCACCTTGAATTCAACGACAAGTGGTTCAGTAAGGTTGACAAGTTTAACATTTTCCACAGTCAGTGAGACAACAGCTCCAGCGACCTTACGAGTTGAGTTATTCTCTCCTCGGTACTTTCTGATTGAAGCAGACTGGAACAAGCTGTCATCCGCGTAAATCAGGAAACTTGCTTGGAGCTGGGCAGAAGTGTTGTCTGCATTTGAAGGAATTGACTCCAGAAAATCAATGAGTCTTTCTTCACATAACCTAAAATGCAACGTAAGGCAATTAACTCTAATCAATACTGTAGCTAAAGAAGACTCAAGCCAGTCTTGAACATTTAGATCAAACAATTATACAAAATTATATTATAAACAGTTATAGAGTGAAATTCTTGCAGCCTTTAAAGACACTAACAATGACCATAAACCCAACATTTATAGTTCTATTTCTCTTGTATGTTTTTACCGGATGGTAAGAACAATCCAGAAGGTCTCGCAGAAAGACTAGAGTGTATACAGCGCTAGTTGCATTTAAACTGCACCTGTCGCCATATCACCATAAATATTTCTGGATGTTTACTATATACTTTACCATTAGGCGATTGTAACAAGCCAATAATGTTGCTAGGTAATTGAGCTGAAGCTAAGACATCAAGATCCTTGGGTATCACGGTAGAATTTAATGTCTTGACCTCAGTACCAGCAAGTGGCCCCTGTTCAGGCTCAGGTGTGGTGGACTGTTTCACGGAAGCGAAACTAAGACCTTCCGTTGCCAGCATGGGATCCAAACTGACCGCCTCGACGTGGATGGAGTCCTGTCGTATACTGACCTGCCCCTCCTGCTGAAGAGTTAAAGAGATTTGGGCCGCTACGGACTGGACGATGGCGGAGGAGCTTTCGGCATCAATTTTCGTGGGTTGTGACTCGGTATCGGCAGTTGTCCCAACAGTAAGGATGACATTGCTGACAGTTTCGAGCACGAGCTCAGTCACCTTCAATGAAATCACGAAATAAGTCACAGTTTACATCATCCTATCAACTTGAATGGGTAAAGTCCTCTCTACGGAATAGATTTCATATACCTCTGTATCTCCCGATCCCGCTTCGGCAATATTCTCCAAAATGCTGGAGACCGCCTCGATATCTTGTGCATCCTCAGATGACTTGGACGTCTGACTGGCCAGAAACCCAGCTACTTCAAGTGCATTACCCTCGCTAACCTCCACCTGTCATAAAGACACTATTATAGCGGCATCGAACTTCAAGGTTATCAAGTTTATTTAAAAAAAAGAACTTTATAAATGATAACGTGAACTTTGTTGCATCTGGGATGAAATTCAGAAATCTACGGAAAAGAATTACCTCAATAACGTTTTCAAGAGAGACCTCTGTCTTGACTTCACCACAGCTGCGATTTGCGTGCTTCTCCCATCGAAAGAACAAAGGAGCTTCTTCCTTCGAACAGTTCCTTACAGCGACAGGCTGACCAGCTTTACGGGAGAAATATAAAGTTAACATTTGCCTAAAATGAATGAATGCCTAAAACTGATTGATTGACATTTGTCAAATTAATTGTACAAATAAAATTTCAAAACAAACAGAGATGTGCTTGTAATCATCATTTTGAAAGTGTATACGGAGTCTATGCGAACTGGTGCATGGTGACAAGATTGAAAGGAGGAGTGGATCCGAACACTTTAATTAAAATTGTTCCAAAGTCCTCCTACCCGAAAGTCCAGTTTCACACATTCATGTATAGATTTGTCAAAACACCACAGTTAAAAAGAAAAACAAGGGGATGGACGGAGTAAAGGCAACGGTCTAGAGACAAAGTACCAAGATGTAATTGAACAAGAAGTACTTTACCATGGAAAGGTAACTACAAAATGACGGATTTCAGTCTAACCGTTTGCCGTCTTCAGTGCGCATCGCTTCACAGACTTAGCCACTGATCCGGCTACTGCCACCGGCCATCGTAATCTGTCGCTGGTGATACTGGCTGGACACTGACCTACAACCGTCGAAACATATGAAAGCATTTAGTAATTTATTTCCATTGTTATCCTCCGGCAACCAAATAAAGAACCAAGCAAATAAACAAAGGGGATCAAACCAGTTGAAGGATGCAAAGGATTTTTTAAAACTTGCATATATGTCTTACCTTCTACACCCACAAAGAATGAACACTCTAGGAGCAAGTCATATGCTGCAAACCACTGCTGATAGCTGACACGGTAGGTTCCTATCGGTAACGTCATCCCAGGGCTGTAGTTTGAGGTGAAGTTGGTTTCTCCCTTCCATCCACTCACAACCGGTTCTGACCAGCTTATACTGGTTGTTGTTGAACCGGGACTTGCAAATGCGGTGATATTCGCAGGGCAGACAAGATTCACCTCTGGGGAAAAACGAACGTTGATTGACCGAAGACCGAACTATCAACACCTGTCCGTCACACAGGTCTTCCACTTCTATCCTTGTTCTTCATAAAGAAAATTTCTACTGAAGACTAAAATAAAGAAGCACAGATAAAACAAACACAAACCTGTAACTGTAACATTAAACGCGCAAACATTCCTGTTCCCAGACTTATCCCTGGCGGTGTATCTCACCGTTGTATCTCCTACAGAAAAGGACCCATTCCCTGCTCGGTTACATTCACTGAAAGTGGTTGGTAAGCAGTTGAATGTCACACTGACATCTTGGCCGGAGTTGTCAGTAAGGATTGGAGGAATCCATGAGTGGGTCACCAGCTGGGAGGATGAAGTGACAGGAATGATGACGTCATCTGGACAGCCAGATACCTTCGGAGGTTCGTCATCTAAGAAAGTTGACACGCATTCAGTATAATTGTTAGCCACTGTGACAAACCATGATTGGAGGGATTTTCTGTTGAATGGGATGTGTAGGATGGAATGTAGGATGGAACGGTCAGTTTTTGGTTTTTTAATTAAAAAGAAGCACTAATGCCTGGCCTTAAGCTGGAACGAATTATATGAAGTTACTCTTACCCCCGACGATGACATGGAATCGGCATTCTATCTCAGTCTCTTGGACTTGGTAGATCACCTGAGTAGCTCCGATACTGAAGAGGTCTCCTGGCTGATGGTCTGATTGTAATCGAACTCCTGTCTCTCCATTGTCTCGTTGGTAAACAGCACTTCCGTTGATACGATTGCCACTGCTACCATCACCACCATCGTAGTTATAGTCCTCATCATCTTCATAAAAGCCACTCCCATTCTCTGTGGTTGAAGCTTGGCCATTCATTGAGTTGAATGTCACCTTGGGTTGCATCCATGAAACAGATGTTGTGCTGATACCAGGGTCCGTGGCCACTGTGATATTGGCCGGACATTGGAAATCTACACCTGCATTATCAGAGGTGGACATTGCCAACAATTAAAATTGGCACATGCATAAAGGAGCATATTTGAGTACTCAGTAAACCAAAGGAAAATTATAATACGCGTTCAATAGGGTAAAGACAAAGTCATGTCATCCCATGACTTCCAGGTAATTAGAGGGAAAGGACTTCCCGCTTTTTGGAAGGGTGGCTCAAATACTGCCATAAGGTTAATGAATTCAATAATATTGCAATAAATGTAGCCAAAATTTAGGTGAGAGAACACTAAACGTGGGTGATATATGGTACTCAAATTTGTTTCCAGCTAATTTTCATATGAAACATACCTGTCACTGTCACTGTGAAGTTACAGTATGCTGAGTTTCCTTTTTGGTCCATCACCTTGTATGCTACCACTGTTATCTCACCAGTTTGGAACACGTCTCCAGGTTGATGGCTGGAGTTCCATAGCAACGGTGGGCTTGAATCTGATGCATTAAACGCTGGCCATGACACAGATACGGATTGGATGCCAATGTTGACGAGACGAAAGATGTTACCCGGGCAATCTGGGAAGAATCTTGGCGGATTGGTGTCTGTTATGAGGTAAATAACCTTTTTTGTGAATTCAAATACCAGCGCTTGACTAACCAAAGTAAGCCTACAATCAACATGTACATACTTAAATGTGTTTTATTTTCTATCTTTACGTTTGTCAACGAGAGAAAAGGTCCTGTAAGGAAAAAAAACACTCTCCCAATATACTCTTACCTGTAACAGTTACAGAGAACTGACACCGAGAACTCGTTTCTAGAATCTCATATGTAACCAGTGTGGTCCCAATGTTGAATCCTTGTCCACGGTCACGATCACTAACGACAGTGACACTTTGATTGATGCCATTGAAGCTAAGAACTGGCGTGCTCCAAGACAAATTTGCAAAGTTGTTAGGATTTATAGAGACGGTGGTTTTTGGTGGACAAATGATTTTGACCGCCGGTAATAAAGGATTAGAGTCTGAAGATATTCCTGAGAAATAAATCTGGCGAACGAGTTATGAATAATAAAATGAAGCAGTCAGTTTTTGAGAGACCACCCATCTTTAAACGAAAGCTCATCGGCAGAACAAACCAACGACCGAAACAATGGAAACATCGTTAAAGCTAACATGGTCCAACCCTCCTATTTATATATAATTTCAGGGCTTTATGGTTAGAACATGCACGCTGGCATGACTGACGTACAATGACGTTCCTCTCACTTAGTACCAGTCAGTTTGTCCATTTTCTCTTTTTTGATTGCATATGCAGCCAAACTTTTAAACAAAATAGCTCACTATTAAAAAATGACATCAAACTGGAAAATCAGTTTTACTTCAAGAGGCAACAGTGACACCTAAAAAGGCATGTAGTGCGAAAAGTTTCAGACGCCATTTTGTTTCATAACTTGGTGGAATGACGTCCTACAGCGTCTCTTCTTCGACTGTCTGCGTCTAGACATCTTGCGGACTTTCTGCGTTGCTAACAACTATTTTTTAAACCGACCTGTACAACGTGATCGCGCAATGTACGTCAAGCTATAATAATACAGTTGTGAACTTTAAGCATTGATTACAAGTCACAAGACCACGTATTTCTGGCAACCATCGCTCTTCAATGACTGATCGCTGGAGTATCCACTGTACTTTAAAAACATAACATTCGGGTCCATGTACATAATGTGGATATTGTGGCTGTAAAAACTGTTCCACTAACTGTTCCACTCCTAGTCCAAGTGTACAGACGTATTTGACCACAACCGTGGATTGCTACTCTTTTAAGTGTGTCGTCCCTTGAAAGTAAGCTGCATTGTGTGAGTATGATCGATGGGCCAAAAAGATTTTGTTCACGTTGGAATGTTACTAACTAATAATACTGCTAAAAATGAAAGTGCTAGGGAAAATTCAATTATCATACGCATAGGAGGGAAGTGGGAGTGCTGTGTCAGAGTTTCTAGTTCTGGTTTGGATCATGCTGGTACCGTCTGTCTAACCTACCGGGCAGGCAAGAATGGATACCGTGACATGGGGTAACTTTGGTTAGTAACCACTAGAGGATTTGAAATTTTGTTATTCTCTCAAACGTACAGTGGATGCGGACGTATTTAATATCATTTTATTTAGAAATCAGTTATTCATTATTTAGCATTTTCGTTGTTTGTGGTAACCATGGTAACCATTTTTACTTTGATTTTCATGCCCCATTTTGATGAAGATCAAAAACAAAAGTTGGCCCATGTTGCCCGAAACCCAGGGTAACTTAGGCCCCCCCCCCTTTTTTAAGCCTAAGACACCAATAAATTTTTTAATTCCTTTTCTTTCAGCATCGACGTTTAGATGAGTATCACAATGCGCTGGAAGAAGGGAAATTAAAATTGATTGTCTTTAACTGGGAAGAAATGATAAAATACATTTAAAGTGGATGCTTGAGGCTCTTTGCGCTCAAGGCACAATGTGACCTTCGGGCTGTGCAATTAATTAGCTCTCACCACAGGCCACTACAATATGCCATGTGGAAAGATCATCAGATTATAACTTCTGAGTGGTCCCTCATCCTCCACATCTCAAATTAGCGACATAATATTGTTTGCATACAGTGACGTATAGTGCATATGGTGAACTAAAAAGTGAGGAACCTTCAATAAAAAGAATAACTCATTTACTGCAAAACCTGTGGTGTTAACATCAACACTTTTTGGTATTATCCGATGACCACACCATATGGTGTTACTTTAACACCACTGGTGTTACTCTGCACGCCTATGAAGTGTTAAATTAAAAATCCGTTTAATCGTTGATAAATGGATAAACGTTGGTTGGTTTCATACATATTGGAGAGGAGCTACGGTCTTATGTTCTAAAGAACCCAATAAATTGTCCACACGAGAGCCACAACATGGGATGAATACAATTATTTAACACCGTATCTTACCAATGACAGTGATAACCATGCTGCATCTTGCAGTGTTGTCAATGACATCCCTTGCTGTATACTGTAGCACATATGGAGAATTTGTAGTTTCCAAAGTGACTCTGTCATTTACGTGATACGTAGAACTTCCTACTTCAATTGTGATCTCGACCCATCCATTGTTATCGGATGCCGAGGCGTCAGGCAGGAAGACAGTGGCAAAGTTCTGGTTGGGATCAGTCTCGACCGTCCGACTATTTGGGCAGGTAATGACAGGGGGCTCAGCACCTGCAACAGGGAGCAGATCCAGGATATTTGCCGGAGGAGGTTTTGGGAAATATTATTGGTACGTTAAGTTTTCACCCTTGGTGAAAGCTATTAATCTGCTTGTTTTGTTATCAAACAGACATACAAATAAATACACCTACACGGCTTATGCTTTTCAAAGGTCTTCGAACCTTACCTAGGACCCATCCCAAAATTGCCATGAACAGGGGGGTTGACCTCAGTAATGTCACCACCCACCAACAGTGGGCGCTCTGTAATAATATGGATCCAACATAGCTGATCAAACAATGAGAAGAGACCCGAGTATAGCCTACCTGTTTTCCACAATTATTAGGCCACATACCAACAACCTCCACCCCGTCTAGATTCACGCCTGGCAATAAGTATTCATAAACATCAACGCAACCGTTAAGCAGCATCAATGTTCAAAGTCAAACACTGTCTGCTTCCTACGAAAGCGGGCAAAGGCTACCACCAAGAATTTTTTTTCAAATCTTGCCACAGTGAGTTTCCTCTCACCGCGCGGAGATATCTAATGACGTATTTGGCCGTGGCGAGATAGCGCTTTGTGAGGAAAAAATCCTTATACATGTTTCTGTAATAACGAAATATTGATTTGCCTCACGTATACTGGCCATAATAAATGGAAGCAGTGGCATATCTAGGTCTGAGGTTGGCATTTTGTTTGTTACCCATTATTCTACTCCCGATCGTGTAGTACCGTTTTAAAACGATTGGCATTTGCATTGCCTCCCCCCCCAAAAAAAAACAAAAAGTAAAATAAAAAAGAATTACATGTCAGAAGAGATACCTTATTCATCATATGGTATTTACGGAAAAAATTGCACGTTATTTTTCCTATTTGAGGGTTCTGGCAGTGCACCATTAAGAGAAAACAAATTGTTTGCCGGAATAAGTGATTCTTTTTATTGGTCGAGCCGTTTTGCGATCATGTGGGGGCGTGTCAAGTCAGTCTTGAGTTGAAATTTACATTTTCGTCAAGGATTTTGATCAATCAATCCTCATCATAATCTCTTGATTAATGGGTAACTCACCACGTGAAGGAGAACACCTTACACCTGCCGTAGTACGGCCATTATGAGTTCCACAGCCGGCCACATCTCCCCATTCTCTATGCATACACTGATCAATACTTGTTTCACTTCCAGTGCATACAACATCGTCAAGCAACATCGGCACTGAGGCGTATCCGAAGTGAGTGTGAGAGATTAACACAGGAAGTAAGTTACCAAGCTGGCGACAGACTACCGTGGCCTCCTCAATTCCCCAGCCGTCATGACATATTGTACCCCATTGGCCTTGGTAGAAAACTTCCACTCTTCCCTCAGTTGGTACACTACCGTCTGCAAGTCGGACTGGTGCTGAAAGTGAAGAACGAAAAACCATTTACCTTTATTTTAAGTCGATATCTGTTAGCATGAACACTTTTCTAGCCTTGGCTGGGTCTACAAACATGACAGTTATAATTACTAATGCCCTAACCCCTTTTTAACGTAGCAGCAGCGCTTGCAAGCCAGCAGGGGCGGGGCCTGGGACACTTTAGGGGCGAGAACTAAGAAAGTGACAATATTGTTTATCTGACCTTCAGTCTGCTAAGGCACCCTAGAAAGGGCACTACTAACATTCAGTTATGTATAAACCCGTGGTACATTTTCACAAAAAACGTTAGCTTTATATACGTGCTTATTTAGCAAAGGAAAAAGGTGCTTTTTTAGCTTACCTAAAGCTGCCACTTCATATCTGCATCCGATGGTACAAAAAACGAAAATGGCCAGACACGCAAACACCGTGTTACTCGATGCTCCGTCACATAGGACATTCATGACTGCCTTCGTCTGAATTCAATTCTGATTACCAAGCTCTTACAAGTTCTTTTCTCGGGTCCTAGGAAAGAAAGTATTCTGGAGCTGGTCCCTGGAAGCTGTGAAACTAAATAAGAGACGCAACTTAGTATCGCTTTTATATACACAACTATTGTTTCCGCGGGCATTACCGCAACCGATGCGTAGCCTTTGAGTCAAATCCGAAAGTGAAATCAAATGACATTAGACTAGCCCTAACAGTAACTGAAGTTTTATTTCCTTATTGGACTCCGCAGTGAACTACGCATGTTTCTATCAGGAGGAGGAAGTACAACAGTCCTGTTTGCAAGGAGGATATGCACTTGGGTGCTTGCCAATACTGGCAAAGCAGAATAATTATATACTGCAATCAAGCAATCGGACCAATATGAAATGGACGTATTTTGGGACACTAATTGTTTTATGACAACAGATGTTATACTTGCCGGTTGCTTGTTAGGGTGTGGGCTGGAAAGTTATGTAACTTGGGGGCAGTGTTCATCCCTGACGTCAATTATTATGTGTCTAGAAGTAAAGTGAGTAATGATGAAATGAACAAGTCAAAGGTTGAGAGAGTCATAGGCAAAAGTAAGACACATATCATAAGAATATTTCTCATCACTGACGTTAATAATTATGTGTCTATAAGTAAAGTTGGTGATGATGAAATGAAAGGTTAAGAAAGTCATATGCAAAAGCAAGACACATATCATAAAAATATTGATTGTATTCTGCCAATATGTGGAAGACCCAGCACTCCCACAAAAGCGACAGTGTCGTGGGATCATATTATACTGAAACGTGAATCAAATGATTCCGTGAGCCAAAGATGATTAATTTTAATACGATAAAATAGGAAAAGGAAAAAGGAAAACTGAAACAAAATGTCCACCACCATACTTACACAAAGGTTACAAACAGCAACATCACTAGGATTAAATTTTACGGGGCACCTCAGGGTTTGCTAAATATTCAAGGGGAAAGTGAAGGTGAGTGATTATTCTTTTCGTCCAATACGGTAACCTTGATAAAATGGAAGCGTGCTGGCGAGCATCGGCCTCCGTTGGGGGTTACTCCACTAACCATGCGTAGACCTACTACTGAACGGTAGTGGTTAAAAAGTTAATGTTGGGTCATGGGAGTATAAATTATCATGAGACATTGTATTTGATGTCCTTCTGCTACCTCTCTTCCAAATAAAATCGGGTTTCTCCATGGGATCCGTCCGCATAGTACAAGCAGGTGGGGTATGTTCCTATGGCCCCTTTTGGAAGGATGGGGGACATATCCCAAACCTCCTAAGAGTTGGGCATGGTGATACCATCGCTTAACTATTCGTTCAAAATATACTTCATTCAAATTTAAGCATATTTTTAATATTAGAAGTACTACACTGTTCTGTATTTGCACAAAGTTATGGAGTACAAAAGACATCAGCTGACAGACAGGCACATGCAGATTTGGCGTGAAATAAATTGTGCAATGGTGATATTGAGGTAGAGAATTTGCCTCGGATCTTCGATGGATTTGATCACAACACAGAAGTACTTCTTCGTATTGACGTTCAGACACACTAGGTACATGGCCAAGACCCATGCATACATTACGCTATCTTTATCATTTTTTAAGATAATCAAGACGAAATAAGTATCCTTGAACAGTTACTGATCCGGGTTGGGGGCACTGATCCCGGAACGTCGAACAACACTCAGTCCGCTTTGGCAGTTGTTAAGAAAACAGAGCTGACACAATGATAGCACATATGCCTAATGTATTTAAGACCTGGATTGGAGCATGTATGCTTTCCAACGGATATCAAAATCAAATCAGAACTTGGATATTAATTCCTCTATTTGCCCATAAGGTTAGTGAACCATACATGCTCAGTAAGCACTGAAATTTACACTCACTATTAAGGAATAGGCCTACAGGGCCAGTTTGTATACTATTCTCCCGAAAATGTGGAGGGGGTGAAATTCAAAAGGCGTCCAGTAGATAACTCCGTTCCCAATTTGGCTTAAATTACAAACTCAAGCGACAAAGGAGTAGATCTTTATTTATCCTGGTAGATTGCTACATAGCAATACAAACTTCATTGTTACAATCAGTAGCAAGGTTAGCAAATGCAATCCTTGCAGACAACAGAGATCAGGCGAAATAATCCGAATCCTTTAAACCGAAATACAACCCTGGGGCCTTAACTTTACGTTTGTGGGTGCTATGGCAAGATAATTTTTGAGAATTTCAACTGAGGTTATGAATTTTAGTACATTTCAGATTAAAGCAGAGCACGGGTGTAAATCCCAGGTCGATGGGGGTATAACTATAAATCCCCATTTTTAGACCGGGTGATAGGTCAGTGAATCATCTCCCATTTTTTTCGTGGCGAGACAAAAATGAAGACGGATTGTGATGAATTGTTCCGACTTGCAAACGACCGAAATGTACGTATATATTCCTTCAGGAATGGAATACATGTTACAGATGTACATCTGTATCATGAACATCGCCCACTTTAAAGTGTTATATGGAATCAGCCCCCCCCCTTCAAATTTCCATGGCCCGGCAAGTCATCCCCTCAACTTTCCCCATCCCCCAATTTACGACAAAAATACACCACGGATAAATAACCAGCACAATAAAATATAAAACGTATTACACACACATAACATAGTTACACACTTTAACCTTCTGCATCTACCCAAACTTTATATCCGGGTTCAATCTCCTACTATGTCTAACCAAACTTGGTACATGTAGTTCATCTATGTAATCTTTTATCATGCTAGATTAATTTTGCTTAAAGTATTCTGGCGGAAAAAAAAATTTCATACAAAGCCATGTCTTTTTCCCATCCAGGATTTACACTTTAGAAAATCAATAGAGAAAGCATATTTTATGCCAGAACAATGTCCTGTTTCCCCTAAGAGTCGTTGCCCTGTCCCTTGTTATTTCCTTGGAGAGGTGATGAAAGTTTGATTTTTCAGCTTCTCTTGCTTTTCTGCAGTGTGATGAAACCGAACACAGATAATGGTTTAAACAAAGCTAAGCAACCAAACAAAACAGACAAACAAGAAAAACTAGTACCACTGAAACTTCTAACACAACAATGCAATTTTAACAAGCAGTACAGGGGCCAATCGCAAGTCTTGCCCCAAGACTAGTTTTACTGTTTTGGCCGGTTGACCATGCAGACGACATGCGCTGGAGAGCACAGCCAAATAGCAGTACCGGCAGAGGGCGCTATATTCACAAGAGACGACCTGCCAGAAAACAAACAAACAAACAAACAAACAAACAAACACCCCAACACCCCAACAAACAAACAAACAGTCTTGTAGAATCATCTGGCAGGCTTACCCGAAAAATTGCGAGCATACCTCACGCGCTCATGTTCATGAATATTGAATGCCCGTACACAATGCCGAAGCCCGCTCGCCATTGAGACTGTGGTTATCGGCAGTGCGCATATGCAATTGTTCATGATAATTTGAGCGCATGAGTTATGCTCAAAAATTTTGTGGTAAGCCTGCCAGATAGACCCTTTCACTAACATATTCTTAATTATGCAAGTATGGGCACAAATGGCCTTGGCGGCAAGAAGTGTGAGGGGTGCGATTTTGAGGATTATTTTCTCTCGGGTTTTCTTACTTTGTTAATTTTTTTTCTTCAGAAAATGCCATTGAATCGTTTTTGCTATAAGTTTCTAATCTAAGCAGGATATTTAGTGCTCTATAAAAAGACTTTTTAATCGTAATTTTTTTTGCTATGCACACGAGATAGCCATTTCTTAGTATAGCCCCTTTGCATCATAAGTAGAATAAATTACATCATTAGTATTCTTGAAGCTAACGTGTGCATTTGTAAACGCGTACTGATGCTCAGTATATACATGTATGTGTTGCACGTACATAGTGCTGCGTTCCCTTAATATCTAATCGATGGTAGCATGGACTTGACTAGTGTCTACAGGATGTGATCGATATTTGGGGTCAACAATTCATTAAATGATGGACCGGAAACGAGGTCAGGGTGACAGTCCTACTGTAGGCCTATAGTTGGTTTATTGCTCTTACTTTTCTTCATCAAATTTCAATGTGATTTTTGAAGAAGGTGTAGCTTAACTTAAAACAACACATAAAAGGCAAAGTTATAGAGGGGCGAAGCTGTATGCAAGTGCAACTGAACTACGGTTTGACAAGACCATTGGAAACGCAAGTCAGACGGAGTGGGTACGGTACGGGTGTGTAGCATCGCACAGCTAGGCTACACTCATCAGGCCGGGCCGTGGTGGGAGCTGTCCCGGACCACCACGGTGACTAGCAATAGCTGGACGGTACCGACCACACTCAGCTCACTCATACCGCAATGTGATAACTGCAATAATACAATCGCCGCACAATGTACCATTGGCTCAGCGTAGAGACGGGGAGAACCGAGGCTAGTTAGCAGGACAAGGGTGGCGACGGACACGGGGGTATCTCCCCCGGCAATTGGTTCGGACGTAGCGGTGACGGGCCGCTACGACTCTCACTAGCACCCTGAGCTAGTTCGTACCGCTCTCGCATCGGTCCAAGCTAAGCTAGCTGGACATTCACTTTGGCAAATGGGGAGACACCTTCAGGACTTACTTGTCAAGTAGGAAGCAGTTTGTTTGAATTAATTCCACCACTTCAACACCTCGTACTATTACCTGTGGTGTTTCACAGGGCTTAGGTCCCTTATCGTATATCAAATATGTAAATGATATTTGTAATTCTTCCTATTGCATTTCCGTTTGTCTTTTGCTGATGACACGAGTCTGTTATATAACCATCCTAATTTGAATACAGTTCGTTAGTAATCTAAATATAGAACTTGTAAAGGTGAATGAATGGCTCTTGTGAAATAAACTTTCTGTTAATTTGCTCAAGACAAATGCCATGAGTTTTAACTTTAGACAAAATAAGTACATTGTATATTTATACACAAAATCCTTTTCTCTGTTTGCGTGCAGAACGAGGTCAAAAGTACTAAATCCCCGGGTGTTCATATTGATGAGAATCTCACTTGGAGTAAACATATCGACGTCTTGTGTACTGAAATCTCCAAAAATACTGCCGTTATTTAATTTCTATCGGAAACCGTACGTTTCACTTTGTATAATACCCTTATTCTTTTCTACCTGAAATATGCCATTCTTACCTGGGGCAGCTCGACCTCTCAATGCATCAAGGTGTTTCTTTTGCAGAAGAAAGTTGTCCGGATAATATCAAAAACAGGTTATCTAACTCACACAAGCCCATTATATGAGAAGCCTGGAATACTTAAAATAAACCACCTTCCCAATTTGAGTGTGGAAGGACATTGAAACTATTTTGGTTGTATTGGAAATGTCTATATCTCATTATTCAATGCAAAATGTTAGGCAATTAGAAGTCGTATTTCAAAGATTTCATTTTTGCAGAGGTAAAATGACAAAAAGCTGTGGAATTCATTCAAATAAATGTAAAACCTGCTCTTTAGAACAAAATACCAAGAAATTGAGTTTAATGCAACGAAAGAGCATTACGTACTGCAAAAAACAAAAACAAAAAACAAAACTACTCCCTACTTGCAGCACTTCTACAAAACTTGCCACAGTGTTCTTACAAACAATTGTATTTCTCCGAAATATATATGTCTTTATGCTCAAAATGGGAAAGCTTACAAACATTTCCTCAAAATTTTAAATAGAACGATAAATGCTACCAAAATACTACTTCTAGCTCACAGTGTCGTACTTTTAAAATGGTGAGCAGTACGCCAATTAATTGGCGTACCCACAAGCTTCTTTCTAAGATGGTGAGTGTAAACTTGTTTTCAAAACCGGAAATGGTAAAGTAATTCAACCATGAGCTTCCTTCTAACATGGTAAGCGGTACGCTAATTGGCGTACCTACAAGTTTCTTTCTACGATGGTGATAATTGGCGTACCTACAAGTTTCTTTCTAAACGGTGAGCAGTACGCCAATTGGCGTACCTACAAACTTTCTTCTAGGATGGTGAGTGTAAACTTGTTTTCAAAACTTGAAATGGTAAGGTAAGTGAACCATGAGCTTAATTTCCAACATGGTAAGCGGTACGCCAATTGGCGTACCTACAGGTTTCTTTCTGAGACGGTGAGCGGTACGCCCATTGGCGTAAGCTCCCTTCTAAGACGGTGAGCGGTACACCAATTGGCGTACCTACGAGTTTCCTTCTAAGATGGTGAGCGGTACGCCAATTGGCGTACGTGTAAACTTGTTTTCCAAACTGGAAATCGTAGAGTAATTGAACCATAAGCTTCTCACCAACATGGTGAGCGGTATGTCAATTATCATACTACAAGGATCTACCAAACACAGTGAACAGTACGCCAGCTGACGTACCTAGTGGCTTCCTTCTGAGATGATGTACTGTGCGTACATTGGCGTGCCTCAATGTCCCTTTGAATACGGTATAAGGTACGATGGTGCGGGTACCTACAAATATAAAATTCAATTTTTCAAATTTTTATTGAACTTAACCATATATCATCACTTCATTAGAGAGGTTGAAAATGAAGACTAAAACCTGCAGTAGTACCACAAAAATTTATAGTAGGCTTAATCCAACTAGATGTTTATCTGGGGCCACAGATCACAATGGTCTCTTTATGTAAAATATCTGACGTCATTCAGATTTGCTAAATGTATGGTATACGGAAGAACAGACCGGAAACGTGTTCAAAGTTTGGGAAAAAGTTCATCGATTGTTTAAAATTCCATCTTAATTCATTGGATGCTTTAAAAAGATAATAATTTGACTTGGAAAAATTGCTAACAAATACCTCACGAAAGTAATTGCTTAACTTCAAAACAAGAAAGAGTATCGTGACGTCCTTTCATTTTTGCAATGCAGAACACACTTTAAGTTTGTGAACAAGTTTCAAGACGATTTTCTAATCTCTCCCATTAGATTACAAACATAAAATGTTGTGATAATACCATCGAAAGGTTGAGGACTGTCCACATGATGTGCAAATGTCCTTTGTCCCTTTAAGGTAATGCACTAAGTCAAATGTTACATAAAAAATAAAGTGTAGGGTCATTATTTACTTCATCTCGATGTTCGTGTAAAACCTAGGATAACAAAGTGTTTACATCGTAAAAAGAATTAGCAAATAAATGTCGATAAATTGCAGTCTGATCACGTCATCATGTAGTCTGGTTCCCTGCCCAAAGAATCCCAGACGACTGCATGTTGTAACATCAACAGTTGCCATCAGGATACGGGACTTTATGTTTAACAGCTAGCCTACCTGTCCAGCTGGGAATAACCGAACGTCAACGGTACCATTTGAACATGCCGGATGTAGACGGGACTACATCCGGGAATATTTCGGCTATTTCCAAAAAACTGGAGGAATTTCCCCAGTTTCGGTCACGTGGACAATGGGTGATACCGGACCCTTGATTCGTAGAGTGGTCACAATCATCGGGCTAGGTATCCAGACTAGTCATCATGGCGTCAATCTTCAGTGGTTCATCTCCTTCAATGGACATTAATTGGTTAACGTGTGTTCAAAAAACAAATCATGCAAATCATCTATAGGAAAAAAGGTAAAAAAAAAATTATTAGCTTTGACAAAGGACAGACCATTCATTTTTATTCCACTTTTGTACCAGCATAAGTTTACCACTTTCAGATGACCCTTGCACAACTTTACTTGGAGAAAATTAAAGATGAAATCTGTTATAATAGTGCTACTCTCGGTGGTTTCCATTATGTAATACAAAAATTACAGGGGTGGTTGAAATCTAAAGAATATGGCACATCAACTAATTTGATAGACTCGACTGTTCGTCATCTGTGACTGAATCATCAAAACTCCCAACATCCTCCGATTCAGACTGAATAGCTAAAATTTAGGCGAGAGAAAGCAAAACGTGGCTAATAAATGATGCTCAAACATGTTTCCAGTTGATTATCATTATGAAACATACCTGTCACGGTCACTGTGAAGTTACAGTATGCTGCGTTTCCTTCTTGGTCTATCAGCTTTTATGTTACCATGCTAACCTCACCAGATTGGAACACGTCACCATGTTGATGGCTGGATTTCCATAGCAACGGTGGATTTGAATCTGATGCATTAAACGCTGGTCTGAACACATAAACTGATTCAATGTTGATGTCCACAAGATGAAAGATTTTAGCTGGGCAAGCTGGGAAGAATCTTGGTGGATTGGTGTCTGTTATGAAGTAAATAACCTTTTTGTGAAAATGATCTAGGCCTAGTTGTTTCCAGCAAACCCTATTCAAAGGCCCAAATCAGATCGGCATCACCAAGCGCTTGACCAACCAAAGTAAGTCTCCAAACAACACGAAGTTATTTAATTTTTCTAAAAATTTGAATATTCAGCAAGTTTGTCAACGAAAAAAACAAGTAAAGGTCCTTTAAAGGGAAATATTCTTAGTACACTCTCGCCTGTAACATTTACAAAGAATTGACACCGAGAACTCGTTTCCAGAACCTCATATGTAACCACTGTGGTCCCAGTATCGAAGCCTTGTCCCTGGTCTCGATCGTGACACTTTGGTTGATGCCACTGAACCTAAGAACTGGCGTGCTCCAGGACACATTAGCAAAATCCTCAGTATCGAAGAGACGGTAATATTTAGTGGACAAATAATTTTGACCCCTAAGGATAAAGGATTACATGCTTAAAAACTACAGCCTAAAGAGATTACAGAGGAACAAAATCTTGTGAACGAGGTATGAGAAATAAAATACAGTAAACAGTTTTTGAAAGATCATCCAACTTCAAACGAAAGCTCCCCAGCATACAAACAACCGTAACGATGGAAATAACATTAACGCTAAATCCTGTTTGAATATGATTTCAGGGAGTTAGGGTTCATATTCAAAAAAGTAAAACAGGCTTTCATGTAAAATTTCAGTCCGGCTGACTATCATAACTGAGTTCATAGTGAGTTCTATTCGTCCGTTGTAGTGTTTGCTTTGAGATGCAACTCATATAAGACAATAAACATCAACATGTCATTTGCCTATACAAACATCATTTAACTTAGTTTGTTATGCAACATTGGCAGTGGCTTGAATGGCTGAAAATTGCAGTCAGTTACCACTCAGGAGGATTTAATTATCATGTGTCAAAGTATCACGTATGTTCCATATTGTCACTTGAAATGTTGCTTTTCTGTGACAAGAAAGAAAACACAACTGTTACTTCAAGACCTACTCATTGGACGATGAGCAGACGACAGATACTTTGATACTATGACTTTGCCTTTTTATTGGATTTTTTAACTGAGATGGATACAGACCTGTTACAGCCATGGTGAAATTGCAAGCGTCAAATCATTCCCTGCTTTGGTCTGCCGCTTTCACAGCAAGCCAGGACACTGTGACTGATTCAGTGTCGACGTTGACTAGACGATAAAAGTCATGTGGGCAACCGGTGGTAAATGTAGGCGGGGTCAAATCTGGTGGCGTGATAAACAAAGAAAGAACATTGATGCGTGGTTATTTATTTCAAGAATTGTGACTAGCACATCATGAGGAGCTAGGTTATTATTCTATGAAAATTTCGCTTAGAGCGAGCTGGTTATTAGAGAGAAGTTCTGCAAGTAAAGCAGAAACATTTAGCACAATTGCTGTTATTGATTCTGTAATTAAGCTACTTTTCCTTTATGTAATTAAAGACTAAAGGTTTGACCTTCATTTCATATGAAATTTCCCACAACATCAGCAAATCGTAACCGCTTCAACAGATGGACATAGATGGAAAATGGACGTATAGTCAATATAATTTTCACACCATTTGGTTAAGTCACTAACAGTTTTGAATGTTGTTTTCTGAGCGAAATTGTATAAATGACACTAATACAGGACATTGGCTGCAGGCCTATAGAATTATTGCTCGGTACTTCAAACGCGCTGTTAACTAGGTATAAACAAGTGAACGATTTATAAAGTAACATACATCAAAGGCAGTTGGCAAATGATGGCATTTATTCAGAATAGTTGAATACTCTGGCATACTTGAAAATTTTGATTTGTTTTACCTTATTATGTTTTACAAACAAAAAAGAGAAAAGCAGCAAGGAAATTAACGCGCTAACATAAGCGTTTTTGTTTTTAGATGATGTTCTCTAGGATATGTCAGCACCAGACTATTTGAAGTCCTGTTGCTATATGCACATTTGCACTCGGCTATCATTACATGGAATTTTAAGCAGGTGAGAAACAACAATGGCGTTCGTGAGTACAAGTAAAGTGAGATTTCCGTCTTCATCTGAACATGAACGTGAACTCATTGTGCTGACTTAAGATGCAAATTCTACGAAGATCAAGTCGTCTGTCAACCGGGCCCTTAAAATAGCCCATTCCCGGTAGTGGGGTATATACCCCCAAACGAGAATTTCAAAATACAAACACAAGTGGAAAATTTCCGGTCGTCGTGTCTTCCTTCGGAACACCCATGGACATACATGTACATTGTAGATCATATATAACCGTTATTATATTTTGGATAAACCTGCCAAGTTTTATTACAGTTTGCCACCTACTAAACATCTTAATGCCAAAGGTATAGCGACAATTTACAATGGGTACAAAACTTGATCTTAGGTTCGACAGCATGGCTGGTTTATAAATTTAAATGAGAGAATAAGACATGAAATAGAAATCCTTGATGCCATCAATATAAAAGTTTCAGGTTAACAGAAACAAGCCTACCGTCTACAGATAATGGTGTCTGATACCGTACGGAAGCGTATAAGTCCACTTACAAAGGTTTGAGATACTATAAGTGGCCTTTCTACGCTTCCGAAGTCCAGAATAAAATTCTGGCAGGAAAAATCAAAGGCTCAATCCGGGGGGACACCTCAAAACCCTGAAGAATTGGCCCATTATGCTCTGATTGTAAATTCCCGTCTACCCCTGCACCAGTCGGCAACCGAGCAACTTAACAGCTCAAGCAAAGTGTGTTATAGGCGACCCGAACCTCATTTCTTGCAGATGGTTTAAAGGTGACGAAACAATTTTGCTTGAAATCTAATCAACGAGATCTAAATAAAAGTCGACCCGACTGGCTAAATTGTTAAAACGAGAATTTTTTCAAGCGTCTGGTCTCACCCCTGCCTTACCACAAAGCCCAAATACCTAGGTCGTGATCTTACTAAAGGTTATGACGGAAATGCTAGTTTCAGGCCACACAAGACACAATACTGGCATTACGCCACTTGAAACTGCACGGGTCTCAAAAAAATTACAATGGAAATTACCTCTAACACTTGTATAGCTATATGCCAGACTAAACCTAACACAAACCCTGACAATCATTATTTTCTTTCTGTAACAAATGTGTGCCGTACTGCTTGCTATCCCATCCATTTTAAGAGGTTTGTAATTATTTAAGTAATATTTCTAATTTTATTATAAAAAGCCTCATTGTTTAATAGTCACAAGGGTTATGAGTATATTAAAATAAGCGAAAGTAATATTTCCAAACACAATACTTCCAAATGCGCAAATCGTACAGCAGTGGCTTCAACTCCAGGTGGAGCAGATTAAGGACCTTGCCCAGCAAGGACAGTCTACAGATTAAGGACCTTGCCCCTTTCTCGGAGCAGTATGGATTGATAATTTCTCCTTTGTCTTGAAACTTGTGTATTCTTAGCATATAAAGGACGAACCGTGTGATGTGCTCTTCAACACGAAATTCATTACTGTCTTGGGTTTTGTCAGTGCGTCTTTGGATTGTCAGCACATTTATAACGAGGTTGCTTTTACAAGGCTTTAAGTGAAGAGGAAATAATCTTCTGAACAGCTTTATACACAGAAAAGCTCCTGCCGTCGCTACTCTGACGCATGCGTGCATTTCTTGATTTGCACCAACCTGAAGCCAAATTGATTGTATATGATCACACTCAATCCAAGAGTATAAGCACCAACCATAACCAAAGCCCAAGTTTCCTCGTTGGCCTTGGCAGTTAACCTTGATATAACATGTCTCCATAAGAAGGAGGAAATTTAGAAGAGCATGTCCTGTTGGCACGGAGAGGCAATTGGGTCCCAGACAAGCGGCAAGACAAAAAATACGAGCCAGCATCTGGCCAACGGCCAGGACTAAAAGGGAGTATGAAATGAAATCAGAGTGCATTAAGCCTATATAAACACGCAAACCTGAATCTAGGGAAGAGTTTCGAATACAAATTATTACCTAAAACGGTAATCCATTTCTACATTATCCTTCAGTTTCTGCATGAAGTTTGTTCAGAGTCTGACAGCCTTGAATCACGAAATGAAAGAAATCACCGAGTAGAGACCTGAGTTGTGGCATTGATCCCGGATAAACCATGTTCGATCTGGCAGTCGGCTTGGAAACAAGACAATGTAACTATACCGATGGCCAAATTATTTCGTTAAAGATCTCGATGGGAGCTAGAATGTTTCCAAGGGAAACTGCCATCGTTTTTAATCCTGGAATGCGTTTCTGTTTCTCATCAGGTTGTTGAACCCCGTTTTCCCGGCAAACACAAAGATTTACATTCTTAACCTTGGTGTCAACGGTGCGGGGATTGATATCGATAGATATCACCAAATTTGGTCATAACTTTTTCAATGGGCGAACTTGGCAAAGATTTTTTGTAATCCTCACCCCAGGCATACACGACAAGCTTGTAGACTCCCATTGGCTAGACCCCAACCGCTGCCGAGTTAAAATTCTTGAAAGATCAGTCACCCCAAGGAGCCCATTTGGTCGGTATCAGGAAATGTATCACTTTGTTGACAGACATGTACAGACTGGACGACTCTTTGGGTTTTGACCTGGTATTACTTCCACTTCCACAACAGAATAATGTAATCTTGTTAGAGGGGACTTCAGGAATGCATTAGCTATAATAAAACAGTCGTTTAGGTTCACGCATGACCGGGAACTGACCTGGAGACTACAATCGCCACATGGAAAAATGGTGTGTTTAAGGTGGCGGAGTCTGCTCGGAGGGTTTGAATATCCCTGACCCCGCAGTTTCAATAAGTCTTGGGAAAAAGGGGGAGGTGTTGAATTTCAAGTGGTGTTCACCAGATAACTAAAAGCATATACTCAGTCTGGATTTAATTACATATTGGTGGACTTTATTATCAAATTCAACATCATGTAAAATCTTGTTTTTGTACATACGTGGGGCTTACTCAGACTTAATTATGCTAAACCCTTCTACAACACGATAACACATTAGCTTGCTCTGCTATTCATGTGACTAAATTATTGTCAATCTTGTATTCGAGTCACGAAGCATCGAGTCCAAGTCACATTTCTCGAGTCTAAGTCATTTGCTTTTCCACGTCAATTCATAAAAAACTCGAGTCGAGTCGAGTCTGAGTAACGAGTCATACAAGTCTGATTACTGAAAGCAATAGAGATTGGATCAAAATAACTGCGAATCCATTAACTGCAACTTTTTTCATGCAACCTCATGGATAAGGTGTACGGAGCTTATAAGGACCACTTGCAAAAAGTTTCTTTTCGAGATGTTCGAGATGGCTTGTTACTATCTCGTCGCGGGGAGTTCATTTATCTTGCCGCGGCGAGTTCCTCTTGCCACGGCGAGTTAGGTAGACTAGCTCAACTCGCTGCCTTTTAAGACTCAGTCTGGATACCAGATCCAATGATTCAGACTACTCTTCAAATCAATGGTCCTGTATCACCAAGTGTCCACGTGACCAACACTCCTCCAGACTTCCAGAAATAGTCGAGCTATTCCGAACTTTTCCTGTCTATTTTACATTTCAGTTTAACGTCAACAATTTTCTTTAATGCTCCTCAAGATTGTAAAAGTTGTTATAAAGATTAAAATTAACAAAATTGGTATCAAAATGAGTAAAGGGAGAAGATAAAGACCATTCGGATGTAATTGGTAATGTTTGGGCAGAGCTAGGGTCGAAAAGATTGGAAATGTTTTGATAAATGGAAAACATTTTTTTAAATGGAACGTGTTTTAAAGCGAATGTCATTTAAAAAAATTCTTATTTTAAAAATTTGGAATAGATCATTCAAAAGCAGAACGAAGTGTTAAGGATCAAATACATTTTTTATAGATTGGATGAAGTTTTAAAGAGGGGATGAATTTTCATTGACGCATAGACTCCAAGGAATTTTCAAAGAATGCATAGTTTTAAAAAGCCAAAATCTTTCAGGATTGGAACGAATTTTTAAAGTCCCAACTTTTTTCAGATTGAAATAAAATATCTTGTACAGAATAGACTGAACATATTTTGGAAATGGAAACATTGTTTTAATTAACGTAAAGCAGCTATTTGGTGCACGTATTTTACAGAAAATATCATGCCATCCTAAATTAGAAAGTATCCAAATTAACATAAATCCAAATTAATAAGCAACCACAAATAATAGCAACTTGTGAAAACTTCGTTAAAACAATCTTGGAAAATTATGCTTCCCTTTGTCAAAAAATATGCTTGAAGCACTATGAGGCTTTCGCAGAATACCATTTAAAAAGATCGAATGCTTTTTATAGGCGGGTTTGAATGCTTTCTTAATTTGGATGCTTTCTCAGATCTGATATTTTCTCGATTCAAATAATCTCTTGATTCGGAATAAAGTGGAATTTCTTCAAATACAAGCCGTTATACAAATGTTTAAGCCGTTACGTTGTAAAAATGTCTAAATTTCGACAAAAATGTTTACTTATAAAATTTTTTTGTTCTATTTTTAAAGAATTTTGAACTTTAAAAATTCATTCAGTCCTAGAAATAACTTTGCATATATAAAAATTCATTTGCTCTTTAAAAATTCACTCGATTTGGAATCTAAAAAAAGAAAGGAGACACTTAAGATTTTGTTCTGTTTTTGAAAAATATGTACTAAATTTCTCAAATACGAGCTTTTTCAAAATGACATTCGCTTAAAACAGGTGAAATTGAAAACTAACATGCAACCAATTTAACAAAAACATGTTCCAATTTTTTGACCCTAGTTGTACTTTGTAGTAGATGGTGTACTACGTCCGGTATGCCATGCATGGACAGTTCACAAAATGCTTGGTACAGACGGCGCCGGAAATGCGCGAATCTTAACGAAACCGTCCGAATGGTCTTTTTCCTCTCCCCTTTCATTTGCCTACCAATTTTAATCTTCGTAACATTTTTTACAGTTTTAAAGAGCATTAAAGAAAAAGTATTGACGCTAAATTGAATTTAATAGGACATGATCAGATCGGAATGGTTCGGCTATTCCCGGAAATCTGGGGGAGTGTTGGTCACGTGGACGTTGGGTGATACAGGACCCTTGATAAGAAGAATAGTCAGAATCATTGGGTCTGATATCCAGACTTAGTCTTAATATGCAGCAAGTTGAAAGAGTTTTAGCTAACTCACCGTGGCGAGAAAGTATCTCGAATGTTTTTTGCAAGTGGCCCGTATACGCTTCCGTAAAGGTGAATACTGTCTAACGATTACTGATTCTACGAAAAACGGGAAAACCTTATATACCCTTGAAATTAACAGTTATCACCTTACTTTATCTACGGTACTACACCCTGGGTATCACGTTTACGTAATGTGTCAGAAGTGACAGAATGGTTTTGTAATATTTAAGAAATTTTAGGCGTGTATAGCAAAGAATGGATAAATGTCAACGCACCTTCACTATACCAAATCTTGTCTTCCTACACAGTGGCACTATCAATGAGGCTGAGGGGCGTGAGCCTCCATTTTGTCTTTCTGTTTCTTTTTGTTTCAGTTTCAGTTTTTGCTGTATTCGGCTTTTTCAAGAACGAAGATACTTGTACCGTTATTAAACTACTAGCTCTGATATAGCCGTAAATCCCAGTTCCGTGTGGCACAACCGGAGGGGGGGGCTTGACCTTGGAGGATACATTCCGGTCCGTTCCGGTCCTCCCCTCCTGGGGGGCGCCACTGCTCCTAAGGTAAACATAACTGCGAGGTTTTTAGCGTCATCTGTGTAATCCTTGGTAATATCTAATTAACTTTTACTTCAGTTCTCTGGCTCAGAGACATTTCATACAAAGTCATGTCTTGTTTCTCAACCTGGATCTACTCCTTACAAGGCCAACAGTGAATTTTTTTATGCCAGTGGGATGTCCTGTTTCCTTAAGAGTCATTGCCTTGTCCTTTGTCATTTCCTTGGAGAGGTGATGAAAGATTGATATTCAGCTTCTCTGGCTTCTCTGCAATGTGGTAAAAACGACGAAAAAATACACTTTTACCAAAGCAGACCAAACCAAACTAGACAAACAAGCAAACTATAGCAACACTGAAACTATAAACACAACAAAACGATCAACAAGCTGTAAGCCCAACAGGGGCCATTCACTTTCGCACTTCTGGGCCAATGTTGGCAGTGTACACGACAGATTTTCAGTTTAATGTGCACACCCTTGACGGCAAAAGCGCTCACTTTCTCTCTAACTTTGCACTGTGGCTGCATGCAGCCACTGCCAGTTTGAAGCATGGCGGACACAACAGGAGGGCGCTATTTTAAGAGGGTGATTTTGAAATATCAGCATAAAAAATTTTACCAAACCCATATAGCCCCTCCTTTTGTGTTCCTCAAACTTCAAATGGGTTGGAAGGCTTGTGTGTAATTTAGTGCTACAGCCTATGAATTCGGACAAGGCTTTATTCCAATCATCAACAATGCTTCTTTAACTTCACTCACCATAAATTTCACAGTTGGTTCCAGAGTACCTGTCAACGCACTTGCAGAAATACCCACTTTCAATACTGGCGGACCGGTAGCACGTCCCGGCAAGGCTGCAATCTTTGTTCTTACATGGGTGATCTACAACACACACAAAAAAAACCACCCATACTCAAGTGCCTATGGATTTGTGTTGACTTGCGAACCCCAAGTTGACTTTATTGATAGCTCACTATAATTAAGCAGTTGAATGGTGACATTGAATTTCGTACGAAGGCTGGGAAACCCTTCGACGAGTGACCACGGCTTAAGCTGGGGCACACTCACGTGACTTATATCACATGACAACAATGAAGCAAGAGATTTTTTACGGGGTGGGGTGGAAAACCCTTTTCCATTGTATTTGTTTGACAAAATACTTATGAAAAGAAGACATAGATGCAGATAAATACTAAGAGTGCCTTCTACAGGGTGTTTCAAAAACGTATACATATAGACAATTGTCACAAAATTAAAGGTTTTTTAGTTTCCTGAAATCTTTTATTGTGTACCAATAGACCAAAATTTCTTGTTTTGTTTACCATCACATCAATTATTAGCCGTTCTGCATGATGATCACAGGCGATTTACTTTTTTCAACTTTAAATTGGCTTGCACACAGAGTTGAAAGGTTAAAACAGAATTACAGACCGTGATTGAAAACTTGGGGCCTGCATATTTCAAATCTTTTTGTATTGTTGCTGTCTTTAATGTGAATCGGGAATATGGTCGGTACTGGGTACTTTCTGGGGGGAAAATTCAAATGTCTTGAAAGTTTTTGAGCCACTAGCTATTATGCTACTTCTTTTTGCGGGTCTGAGTTAAGCGTTCCTATCGCAGAATATACGTGTAGTGTGGATTACTTAATTGCCTTATAAAGAAATGCTGTTGAGATGTTTGAATTCTGTTAGAGGCAAATAGTGGTTCTTTGTATTACGCCAGTCGACCTTTGGAGTTTTTCAATTATTAGTGGTGCGCCACTTTTGAAACCAAATCATTTTTGACTTACTCAAGTTGCAGCTAGCTCCATCTGGCCCATCCTTGCAGACGCACTGATAGCTGGTCTGGAACTGACGACAGCGTTCACCCTCTCCGCAAGGCATGGAGTCTACACAGCTGTGATCGGTAGAGTTGTCTGGAAATCATAGCCAGACCAAAAAGCAAGACATAAGAAACATTATTACCTACAGGTACTGTGGTAACATCTTACATTTTGCTAACACTGGCCACGCGTTTACACACCATGCTGGGGCGCAACGGTCAGTGTGCTGTTAATGGCATTTGTGTTGCTTCTGCTGCCTCCGATCTCGAATGATCCAGTCGTCGTAGTCTTCAATTCTTGTACCGTTATACCTTCAATAAAGACACAAGCCTGGGGGTATTTCCCCCGTAAACCTACCGCTATAAATGTGCAAGCCTCCAGCTTTCGTTAGGATGAGCGGTCCCATTCCTTCGACACCCATGTCAGGAAGGAAGTTCATGCGGAAGAGTTGAGGGAATCGCCAATCCGTCCAAAACAAGTTGTCTCCGTACAACCAGACGTCAAACGGGTGGATCTCAATAGGGTCTACGTCAGCATGGATACGACGGTCATCACCGAGCAGGTCAGTAGACTCGAAGCGGTTCAGCCCAGCATCACACCAGTAAATTCTTCCACCTAAATAATCACCAGAAGAAACCCACACGCGCTAATACCAATACTGCAGTGTTGAATTGGTGTTCAAGAAACCTCTAGGTATCATATCCCGACAAGATAACTCATACATCCGTAAACGGATATCGAAGATGTTAACTGTAACAGCAGTTTTCACGTTTTGCCATCTGCACGTACTGTGAGAGGTAGCTTTGATTCTCCAACGTCGCAAGTTGGCTCTGCGAAAAAAACCTCGCAACTTATCGGCTGCGTTCATGATGCATGGGCACCACGTGACAAAAGTATGAACTATTGAGACATCAATTCTGTAGTATGTGTATTTTAAAGATGGAATATTATTGAGGAAATCTCAGGCCTCATCATCAGGTCACCTGAAACAAATATGAACCCCAGAGGCGAAAACCTTTTTCAAAAGTTGCCCGACCTCGGACGCACCTGTGGGTTTCTTAACGAGGGAGGAACATATCTGTGAACCCAAACCCCTGGCAAAAATGATTCCATGTCTCCCTTGAAAGTCAGCTTGGTGTTTGTTTTGGAATATGTTTTATGAAGCTCATATTTTTTCCATCATCCTCGGTCTTCTTCAGGGGTGTGTTACCTTCAATGTCCAGAGTTAGTCCACTTGGCCACTTGAGGTCTGTGTCTACCAGAACTTGGCGCGATGTTCCATCGGTGTTTGCCCGTTCAATCTTGGGTGAACTGCCTACCTCTGTCCAGTAAAGGTAGCTAGAATGTTACAAAATAAAATACACACTGAATCGGTATGCACTGCCAAAAAATCGCATAGAGCAAAAAATTGCCATATTGAGAAAAAATATAAAGATTGTCTGAGGTCACAGAATATATAAGATAGTTTGTTGGACTTAAAAATTGAACATCTTTCTTTGTCAGACTGACAATTCGTCTTAGAAAAATGGATGAATTTGAGCCATTTTCAGACACGCTTTATTTCTTGTCGGTGTTTTGGTCCTCGTCATATTCCTGTATGCTTGCGAGTCATGGACCTTCATAGAGGAATTGCAGAGAAAGATCCATACAACAGAAGTGAAATGCTTCTGCTAGTTACTAAAGCATCTCTAATTGGTCCATATATACACGAATATCGGCAGATCGCGCAGGACCCTTTAACTACAGATTTACAGACAACTGTGAAATTAAAAAGGGATAACTGAAACGGTACAGCTACGTCACAACACCTGACGGCCTTGCTAAAGCAATCCTGCAGGGAAACATTGAGGATAAAAAGAAGCAGCGGCAGGCAGATGAAGTAACAAGGCAGGCAACATTGAGGGGTGCATCGGCAAGTACTTCGCAGATACCCCGGCACATGCACATGACCGCCAGAATTTTAAGTCTGACCTGAGGCACCCCACGACTCTTTAGGTTTAGGGGTCAAGGCAATGCAAGACAGAGATTTTAAGAAATCTTGCTTTTGAATATTTACCTGTTCTTTGAATCAACAATGATTGCTCTTGGCATCACATCCGAAATGGAACCATTGGTCAGGTTGAGAACCACGGCTCGATCCTGGCCGTCCATTGTAGCTCGCTCAATAAGATCACTGCCTGAATCGGTCCAATACATCACTCGGTTCTCAATGTCAAGACTCAACCCATCTGGATCTGCAGCGATTTTGTTGCAATAGTTATGTTGAATTTGCAAGCACTGCGACAAAATTTATTATTGAACATTCTGAAAAAGTGGTAGCAGCATAGAATAATTTTTTGTATAACTTTATAAATCAGGGGTGTCAGTATCATCTTTGGGCTCTATTTTAGGGCATTACCACAGTTGGAAATTTATTTTTTCCTCACGGTCTTGCGCTTGAGAACAAATTACAAATCCAAAATGCAAGTATTCAAACAGTAGTAATTTCCAAAATTAAGTAACATCCAGACTTTAGCTGAGTTATAGAATTCTAAACACGCCAAGAATCCTCTCATAGAGTACTGCAGTTTTGCTTACTTTTCAGTCCCGATATAAGAACCAACAGGCCGGTACCATCCAGGAGGGTGCGACTGATGGTTGAAAGTGTGACGTCTGTCCAGTACACCATGCCATCGACGGGGGTCGTAGTCAATAGCAACGGGTCGGCTGATTTTTTGGTCGAGAACTGGGATTTCGGTCAAATTGAAGGTGTCTGTCGGGGCCACGAAGATTCCCGGGGGGTCTAGGTTGGCCACAAAAACCAGATCATGGGGCTCTAATATAAAACAACAAAAGTAAAAAATTCAACATAGTGAATGTATAATGTCATCAATAGCTGATGCTCTCAAAAATGATTTAGGAAGAAAATAGAAACAGTTGCACTGAAGAGCTTGAGTATGTTGAGAATTGTTCGATAAATTATGATGTTATATATGGTTTACTCACTGCTTTCATGTTCACAATTTTCCCAGACGTACCCAGAGGGGCATTCACACCGGTAGCTGTCAGGTAATTCAACAACGCACCTTCCATCATTCATACACGGGTTACTTTCACAAGGAGACACTGTTGACAGATATACAAAAGACTGCCAGGAAAATATTGGCCTGCTAATTGTAAATGATTGATCTTTTGCGACCATGCTGATCTTCAAAGACATCGTGGCAGGCAGTCTAACGGAAGGCTCAACCACATTTAAGAATTTTCACTTCAGAAATCTAAATCTAATTTGGACTCAATTAGTCCATTATTGACAATTCTGTGTCACTTAACCCCATGCAGACATTGCGCCTGAGATCTACTGCAAGGGTCTAGCTCCAACAATGCAAGAGTACACGATATGAAACTTCTACTTTGATTTCGTGAGTGGACACAACAGGCATTCTCATTATTCTCCAGTGTACTTCTTGGTGAAAAAAAAAACAATTATGCTTGAGCAGAATTTTAGCAGTCTAGGTGAGGATTGCGCTCATGAGCAGAGAGGTGTATCATTTTGTACATACCAAATGTTTCGCATGACTTGCCGGTGTATCTATCGGTGCACTGACAGAAATAGTCCCCGTCTGTACTTGTAGACTGGAAGCATTTCCCTTCATTTTTGCAAGGTGAGGATGCACATGGATTTTCTACGTGGCAGAAGTCAACGATAGAATGACACAGACTAAATGTTACATAACCAACATTAAAACTGATTTGTATGAACGCTTGAAATCGTACGAGTTTCTGAAACTTGTGATGAGCTATATGATCACATTTTTGTTATCTGTTCCAAATTAAGACATTACAAATACAAAACTACTAAATTTACTAGTACTTAGAGTCAAAGAAAGGAGGTGGTTAGGTTGCACAGGTTGTTAGTTGAGACATCAATATAAAAAACTGCTAGGCGAAACACCTTCAATGAAACTTAGCCAATGTTGTGTAGCATACTTGACACTTCTGGAATAGTGTTACGTGGGTGGAACTGCTATTCTGTCCACCTTGCCGCGCTCGATATAGTTGGTCTCAGGGAATCGTCGTCAACGCTTACGCCGTCATTTATTTTAGTTCACGTATTAAGGGGCCGTCCATAATTCATCATTTCACGAGCGTAGAAAAAGTACACTTTTCACTACCCCTCCGCCCTCAAAGTGTACATCAGGGGGCAAAAAATGATCATGATGGATGAAGGGCTCCATAGGCCAAACCCCCTATTGCCGAGGTACAATGATACATTTAAGTAGGCCTATTGTTATTTTAACAGAAAAGTAAATTTGAAACAAAACAATGTTCAAAACAACATCTTAATAGTCAAGGCTTGAAAGTAGTGAATCTGGTACTTTGTGGTACAAAGGAAGCGGCCCGGAACTAGCTAGCAAACACCTGTGAAATGAAAGTGGCCACCGATTCGCACGTTAACTGATCATCATTTTTTCATATTCAGAAAAAGCGTACATGAGGTCTTTAACCCCCCTCCCCTGTAAGGTTTGTACGCGCATGAAAATAATAATTATGGACGGCCGCTAGGTCTTCTTCAATGTGAGTTCGATGTGTTTATAAATAATTTAAAACAGAGATCACTTTCGAGGATTTCCTTCCTTAGCGTAACACAAAAATAGTTTATAATATTTCACGAAATGTGAAATGCTTTTGTTTGTTGTCGGCGACATTTTTTTTTTCAAATTACTGCATACGTATCTGGACTTAGCTGTGTAACCTGGACGTCTAACGAATCTGAGACTACAACTCACCTAGCTTACAGTTGGCCCCCGCCTCGCCATCCTTACACACACACTTATGGGTGTACTTGTATTGACGACACCGTTCACCCTCTTTGCATGTCATTGGATTTCGACATTCGTGAGCTGATAGCGTGTCTGCACAAAGAAGACTCCAAAACTAAACACTCTGAAGTCCTCACTTCTTTTTTCAGGAAAACTTTTGTGTTGAATAGCACAAAGAGATCCGAAGTAATGTTATCATTTCTTTTCTTGCCAAACATCGATTCACATTTATTTACTTGAAAGCATTGGGTTCCAGACACCATTTCCATGGGAACTCGGACATACAATATACGTTCTTGATTTTAGGTCCACTGAACGAGTATAGGTATGCCCCAGTAAGTTCACATTTCAAATTCTTTTTGAGCAATAAGCGTGGAGGATGTATTTTAAGCAAGTCACGATCTGCATACCGGCATAGGGTACATGTACATACCAGCATAGATGTGCAAGCCCCCGGCTCTCAAGAATGTTGTCGAGCCAAATAGGGCAACCGGAGTTGTAGGAATAAAGTCCATACGGAGAATTGTCTTAAAGCGCCAGTCAGTCCAGTACACGACTCCCCGGTGAAACCAGATGTCGAACGGATGGATTTCTTCCGAGGAGAGCTCAGCATGGACACGGCGATCGTTGCCGAGGAGGTCCGTGGACTCAATGAGGTCCAGCCCAGCATCACACCAATACATTCTGTTGCCTGGATTGTGAGGTACAAAATAACTCCAAGTTTCAATGTACATGAAGTAAAAGTGATGGCTTTCAAATTGTACAAACAAAGTTTCTCCTTACGCTATCAAGTTCCAGTTGATGCATGACCCTGCATTCCAAGAAGTGAAAAAGACAATTGAACCACGATTTAGAAGTCTGATAGTGTGCGGGCCTGAATTACAAACATTCGGTTGATAAATCTCTTCAGTGTGTTCACTCTACAGTGTGTTTTTGGACAGACGTCAAAAATCAACAGCAGCATAGGGCTAACGCATAAAAGGATGTTTTAAATGCATACAAAGTTTCTCAGTAGAAGCGCAAATACCAACATTAAATTAAATTACCATTAACCTATTAACGATGTTGAACTAATTTAGAGCAGTTGGGACTTGTCACAATACAATGACTGAGAGTTAAAAGTTGGACCGTAAGAAAGTAGCCTACCTCTTCAAACCTTGCCACTGTTTTACGACATTTACACCTATTACATCATATACCTTCTAGGTCTAGTGCCACACCGTTTGGCAGTTGCAATCCAGTGTCTACGAGGACTGTCCTAGACGAACCATCAATGTTGGCGCGCTCAATCTTCGGTGCACTGCCCCAATCTGTCCAGTACAGATGACTTCGGAAGTAGTAACAGACAAATGAAATGCAACTGTTAAAGTTTGTGGTTTTTCAAAATATAAACAGACGGTTCGCTTTGGTATAGTTGTATTCCCTGTTATCACACGTGACCTATTTTGGACTCCACCGTTTACACAAATGGTTAAAGATTTAAAGAGCACCTCCAAGTAAAACATGTTCGCTCTGAATTTATCCGTTCAAATAAATATGGAAGCATCTGAATCTAACGCAGTGTCATTTGTCTTCAGAGCTCAACTAAAACAAACTTATATAACGGGTTTTGCCCTTACCCAACGTATATATTAAATACATAAAACATTAAATATATATGTAAAAAATATGTAAAAATACATCTTGAAATAGTTCGCGGTACTTACTGCTTCACCTGACTCGGACCGGCCAGCCGACCCCGGCAAGCTCGGTGGTTAAGACGTCTACACTAGTAAGCAGGAGGTCGTGGTTTCGAGCCCCATCCGAATAAGCTTGTGACTTTTTTCGCAAGCTCTCGGACAAGCACTGAGCATACAGTGTTTATTAATATATACGTTGGGTAAGGGCAAAACCCGTTGTAGAAATTAACATCTCCCCAACGCAAAATTACATCTTGAAAATAAAACAACCTTAAAAGCTTTTTTTCTGTTCATGTCAAGATCCAAATTCTGAATGTAAATTGCGTCGTTTAGGAGGAAACAGAAAAAACGAGGGAACCCTCTCCCTGTGTTCTAAGTGGATGCCAAACCATACATCTAGTTATTGTTTGGCATGTACAAGGGTTTATCAAGAGATACTTCCATATTTATTTGAACACATTAAATCAGGGAAAACGTGTTTTCCTTAAAGGTGATACATTAATGAGAGGCTTCTACTCTACATTCCCTAAAATTGTTTCTCAAACCAAAGCTCTCCTGCCTTGCCCCTTCCAAATATATTGTCATTTTTTAATTAATAGATTCTCCCAATGAAATATTTGCATTCATATCCCTATGGTACTGTAAACGAACTGACAAAAAAGACTGTAAATGAATAACTTTAACATACCCGTGGGTAGTGTCAATGACAATTGCCCGAGGCTTCACCTCATCTATAGATTCATTTTTCAGGTTGAGGACTATTGACCGATCCTGACCGTCCATGGTAGCCTTCTCGATCAGGTCAGTAGCCTCATCTGTCCAATACATCACCCGGTTAACGACATCAAGGCAAAGACCATCTGGAACTATATAATACAGGGGAAGAGAAGGAACTCGAAGACTTAGTTGGTATGTTAGTTCAGCTGTATGTTCGTAGGCGAATATGGCAGAGCTCTACATCCAATTTTAATTGATCTTCAATCTGAAATTTCCTGAAATCCAAATCCTCTTTTAAATTCTTATGAAAATAAACTCAAAACAATGCATTTTCTCACAGAATGTACCCAATGCTATTGAAGAACTGCTGTGCGTCACATCTTCGTGAATTTTGAAATCTTTATCAGATTTATATGCCTAGTTAGATTTCCGACCCGCTTACCCTTTAGACCAGAAACGAGAACTATGACACCCGTCCCATCCACGAAGGCTCGGCTGATAGTTTTACGCCCAACATCTGTCCAGTACACCATGCCATCGACGGGGTCGTAGTCGATAGCAACGGGTCGACTCAGGTAATCGTTGAGACCAGTGATCAGAGTGAAATTAAAAGTGTCCGTCGGCGCCATGAAGATCCCAGGAGGCATTAAGTTAGCCACAAAGGCAAGATCGTTTGGGTCTTAACAGGGAAAATAAGAAATATGAAAGAAGATGCAAAGGATGTAAATGAAGCGATTTCAAACATCCTACAGGTTCACAACATTAAGCCCTCGATACTGGTAGATAACTCGAGTGAAGGCGTCTTTTCACACGTACGTTTTTGGGGTGGGTTGCGTAAATAGTACACTCATGCGTTTCACTTTCACGGACAAAAACATCGACTGCATAAACATACGGTATCACACTTGTTCGTTGACGTTCGGCAGTCAAAATCGCCTTGGAAGCGATTTCGATGGATACGGAACACTTTGCGCAAGCGCTGACGAACATATGGAAAGGCGCCTTTACTCGAAACAACGTTGTATGCGCTCCAGAAACGAATTTGATTTATTTATCAATTATACCCACAGCTTTTTCTTTCGCAGGTTGTTCCAACGAAGCCAGCGGTACATTCACATCGGAAGCTATCTGGCACCTCGTCAAAGCATGTTCCCCCGTTCATACACGGACTAGAATTGCACGCAGGCACTGAAACAAGCGTAGGCAGTACGCAAACAGTTTAAGTATCGGTTGAAGCAAGGAATTAATCTCCCACCGCTTCGTGGGAAATGGGGGGTGCTTATACCATCAGAAAAACAATTGAAAGATGTAAGAGTAATAAAAAAGAAAACGACGACAGACAATTTTAAATAGAGATGGAAAGGTGAAAAAGGCTAAGAATCATCATTTCGCTTTAACCCCCTGTAATCCCTCCCCCACTGGTGTTTCAGTCCCATTAGAAACAAACCCTGAAATTACCAAGATGTGAGAGTCAAGGGAAGGGAAAGAAAAATACTTTTCAAAAGCTGATTTAATTTCACCGTGGGGTCTTCAATCGTTGTGACATCTACCGACTCAAGGTTTGTCGAGTGTAATCAATTCAAGAAGAAATCTTAAGAATGCGGGATACATTAACCCTCTTTTCGTGAGTTTTTATGAATTCAAGATAATCGTAAGATCTGTCAGTTTTGCACTTAAGGGCGAAACTGTTATGGACATAGGCCGTGTTTGAATTGGGTATACTTTCAGTGGCTATGACTTAGCTTTTATCAATAGCACACCACGGACAAACAGCGGGAGCCCTATGCATTACACCTGTTTTGTCCTCATCTCTTCCACTCTACGATTTACCTACCAAATCGCTCACAGTAGGTTCCCATGTATCTGTCAGTGCACTTGCAGAAAAAGCCACCTTCAAGCCGGGAGGACTGACGGCAGATGCCTCCATTGTTGCATGGTGAAGATGCACACGGATTGTCTGAAGGGAATAAGACACAGAGCAAGTTTATTGGCCTGTTGGGGTGTACGGGTGTTTGTTTGTTGGGTTGTTGGGGTGTTTGCTTGTTTGTTTGTTTGTTGGTTGGCTTGTTGGTTTGTTGGTTTTTTTCTGCTGCTCTCGGAAGTAAGAAAAAGTCTGAACGTATGTGTAGAACAGCAAAGATCACAGTGACTTTCGCCGATTTTGCAACACTGTAAAAACTGGGGTGTTAAAATCAACACTTTTTGGTGTTATCCGATGACCACAATATAGGGTTTACTTTAACTCTGATGATGCTACTTTGCACACCTATAAGTGTTACAGTGCACTAGAAGGTGTTACAAGTAACACCAAATAACACCAAAATTTTAACAACAGTGAAAAGTGTTGGTTTTGTCTTTTGATAACACCGCGGGTGTTAAATTTAACACCCCAGTTTTTGCAGTGAATGAGCACAATATTCGTCATTAAAAATACTATATATACCCGGGTTACTGCAGTGCGCTGGGATATATACTTTTTATAAGCAGATGAAGTTTAGAAGATAGAGGACGCCATTAAACTTTTGCAGTGATTGACAATTATAGCTACAACCCTCACGGATGACTATTCAGTTGGATATAACGACAGGGTTGGGTATTCCAAAGTGAAGCACGTTCAAGGTCATTCGGAAACGCTCGTCAGGTCTGCCCTATCAGCGCAGCCCTATCTGGCACGTGGTTTCCCCAGAACGACCTTGCCTTTGTGAAATACCGAATTGGCTCATTAAACTATTACTTGATACAATGAACGTTGAAATGACGTACTGGTCAAAATCTGTTGTCAAACTTAATATCTAGCTATCATTTCACACAGAAGTGTGACTCATTAGCAGAGCCAAGTACTCCACTTAGTAGCTCACCGAGTTTGCAGAAAAGTCCAGCAAAGCCGTCTTGGCAGACACACTCGTAGTGGTCCTGGAACTGTCGGCAACGCTCCCCAAGCTTGCAAGGCGTCCTGCCAAAGCAGCTGTGATCCACGAAGGAATCTACAAATGCAAATAAAGGATTCCACAAATTTCAGTGTTGTATTCAGGGTGTTTTTTGGGGGGGTTACGTTTCTAAAAACGGAGGTTTTTTTTTTAAGAAGAACAAACCTCTGCGAAAGGTGGTATGTGTGCATTTTGACAGCTTGAAATTTGGCTTCAAAAATGCCAGCATGTCTCCACGGGCAACTTGCCGCATGTCCCTTGCTGGATACCCTACTGAAAATTCTAACTTCGGGATTGGCCACTCATTGATACTGCTAAATACGTGAAATGCTTTCTGACTTTTACAACGAGGGTCAAACGAAAAAGGTGATTGTAAACCATAATTTAATTAGGTAAGATTCATTTACCGTCGTGAATATGCAGTCCTCCTGCTCTTTCGAAGCCGGTGGACCCATGCAGACTAACCACTATTGGGTTGAACTGCATACGGACAAGCTTCAAAAAGCGCCAATCGCTCCAGTATAATTGACCTTGATAGAACCAGACGTCGAAGGGATGGATGTCGAACAGCAGGCTGATGATGTTATTGTAAAACGTCCGGGATCCTCCGTTGAGGTCAATGGATTCTAAACGGTCCAGTCCCGCGTCACACCAAAACAGCCTCCTGCCTAAAAATTCAAATTATTGAAAGTAAACTCTTTCAAAACAGTTTCGGGCAGAGGGCTATTGTGTGGAGATTGGCCAACATTCTATTGAACTTTTCGTGAATGGCTTGATCATGTATCAGGCTTGTCGACATACCATTCGTGTCCAAAGCTAACCCATTGGGCAGTTGAAGATTAGTGTCGACCAAGACTCTGCGGAGCCTGCCGTCGGTGTTAGCTTGCTCAATCTTCGGTGCACTTCCCCAGTCAGTCCAGTAGAGACGGCTGACAAATGAAGCAAAACGTTGAAATTCGTTTTTGTTTGGGATAGCACCTCAACAAAAAGATTTACAGTGGAGAAAGCGGAAACACAGACCCACACTTAATGCATAGATCTGCCGTCGTTAGCAATTGGCATTCCAGTTCCAGTATTCTGCAGGGTAAGGAGCTCGCTGTATACGACTGCAATGCTACACAAAAGTCCTTCTGTTAAGGTTGACTAAAATTTCTGTTCAAAACGTATATATAAATAGAAAATGTGGGAAACTATGGGGTTTGCACTATCTTTGGACTCTAGCTGTTGACGGCATTGCATTTGGATCTTCGTCTTTGATTGCGTAAAGAAAAGAAAGCAGCTTACAAATTAAGTACCTTACCCAAAGATTTCTGTTTTTATCTTCTTTTTTATCTACCTTTGTAATATAATGTTTTCAGATAATATGAAGTTACGGTAGTACAGAATTACTCATTGCTGGTGTCTACAACGATTGCTCGCGGCTGGACTGTGTCCACGTCCTCAGTTGGACTTCTGAGATCCAGAATCACGGAGCGATCAAGTCCATCCATGGTAGCTCGCTCAATCTGATCACTGCCTGTATCAGTCCAGTACATCATGCGGTTCACAGTGTCAAGACTCAATCCATCAGGGACTAAATATAACCAAATGAGAACCACTATGTGTAAAAATTATAACCGGTGCTACACACTGGGTTAAGAACAGCATGATTGTTATGGATTGGTGGCCTTAGCATGCAGTGCTGATCATCGCATTTCGCCCGCATGATGTACGGAGACGCAACATGCAATCCAGTCTTGGGCAAAACTTGTAGAATTCTGGTGGGGCATTCTTTCTTGGGTCTGTAGCTACATCGTCGAGTCGTGCCGTCGCATTTTCAGAAAATCACGTAAATGAATTTCCGTTTCTTCGCCAGGAGGGCGCTGTTGATTGCTCTAAGTGCGATGCATATCATTGTCTTCAATATAAGTTGCGGTACTTTTGACAAGTTCAAGTTGAATATAATTATGCTCAAAGATGAAAAGGTTGACGATGCGATGGCACGACGAGAATATGCGTAGAAGGTACGTAGCCACGAGACGTTTGTGGGTTCGATACTACAGATCTCAAAGTGCAGAACTTATCAAAATATGGACCGAGTGTAGGCCTAAACCGTCTCGAGAATATAAAGATAATCTAGGCCTAAAGGACCTCACCTTTAAGATTCGATACAACAACGTAAAAGCCGGTTCCATCTGGGAAGGCGCGACTAATAGTTTCACGCCTGACATCTGTCCAGTACACCATGCCATCAACAGGGTCATAGTCAACGGCAACGGGTGTGCTAAGGTGATCGTCCAAGCCAGGGATGGCAGTGAACTCAAAGGTGTCTGCCGGTGCTTTGAAAATCGCTGGAGGGTGTAGGTTGGTCACAAACACCAAATCGTATGGTTCTGGAGGGAATTGGGGAGCATACAACCATCACTTTTGCTGATTGACATCAATGACATTTTCACTTTGATCTGTCATCTTTGGTTGTTGCTCTAACAATGACCACAACCAATATGGAAATTTCTTTGAAATTTTCCCCGAGAGAAATCACATTTAAAGCAATGTTTTAAGGAATTTCTATGCCCCCTGCCTTCGTCTTCTGAGCAAAAATCCAAGCACTGAGTTCAATATATTGTATAACCATAGAAGAAGGTTGGTGCTTGATATGATCCGACAACATCATCAAATGTAGTGTTTGCGCGATTGCTTTTATTAGGCTGTATACCCGAAGTGTTCATGTACAGTTGTTGCCCTTATCGAACGCTTTCTTCTGGTCCTCTTTTAGGAATAAATAGCCAAGCTGTTTGTGAGATTTTGTGTTTTGTTTGAATCTTTTTTGTAACGGCACTTGTACAAAGGCGTATTTTATTAGATTTAACGATCACTCCCTGCGATGAAATACCGCATTTTGTTCCTAATGAACTAAGCTTTCCAGTAGTAGTGAACATTTTGTTGGCCAGTCTTAGCCAAATTCGTTCCAAGTCTTTGGCACTGATGTATATTGGACAGAGGAGACTACAATTACAAACGTTGCATGGATAATGAAACAGTGTATCAAAATTTAAAAAGTTTATTTATGATGGCAAAAGTAGGTCTAATATCAGGAATTTTTCTCTCTCTATTTCCTGGTCACATCGATAGTTTGTATTTAATTGCAAGCAAAAAATTACAAATTACAAGTACTGCCAGGATATTACTGGCCCCGCTTGTCTGGCTAAGATGCAGGCAGCAATAAGGCATTTTTGGAATGTTTTCTATTATTCATCAGACGCTGCGGCGACTATCACTGGACGCTTTGAAGTGCGTGAGTTCCAACTCCTCCTGTATCCTTCCTCCATAGTATAACCATGAAAGAGTGGACATGTCGGCATAAATAACTGGGATGTGTCAACAGTTCTTCCTAAACTTTGACACACACACGCCCTACGTGTCTTACGAATTATTTCATTAATCAAGAAGTTTAAACCAAAATAGAAATATGCTGACTCAAATATCGGTATTGCATTAGTTTGCCAAATAAGGTTGGCTTGAGGTCAGATTGAATTTTGCAATGCATTAAAACACAGTCAGCTTATGAGTCAAAGCACAGATGAACAAACTTTAATGCCCACAATCAGCAGACAAGGAAGTAAGACAATACAAAATGACATCAAAGATCACTGACAATTGGCTTGCATAAAATTTCACATTACGGAGCATGTGTCTCTCTCTTGAAACAACGGCATTGTAAATCCAACTAAGGCAGTGTCTTGAGGTCGAGATGCCCGGATTTGAGGCAAATATCATGTTAAAACATAATGGTAACGAGCTGGTTGTCAAAAGTATATGTGGGAAATTTTAAAAAGAAGTAACAAACTTCATCTCCGTAAAAACAAAGACGTACTTGGGGTAAGCTTGCTTTCATAGATCTACTTTCAATAGCCGGCATTTGTTGCCTTTTTGTGGGCCTATTGTAATGTTACGTTTGCATGCAAGAAAGGAACGAGTCTGCAAGGTCCGAAAATTGAATAAACTTAGTCTCTCACCACTTGTCGAAATAGAGCAGTCACTGTTGGCTGCAAACCAACTCAGGACGATGAGCGCCATTTGAAAAGATCGGCGCGATAGTCCTTTGGCGTTCATTGCAAATGTTTCGCTGATTTGTCGTCCGACAGTAAAGTTCAATCCAACACACCAAGAAAATATATCTCATCCAACAAGGAAATAATTCCTTCCCTGCGTGGCTTTTATAGCTACGTCCCTATCCTACGATGAGAAGAGTTCCTTTTTTTCCAGCAGTACCCTAGAAAGCGTGTCAAAGTTCCAGGCAGTACGCCAAAACCTAAGCATGTATGTAGATTCCAGATCAATTTGATTCCAGCTCAATCTGATTGGACGCAAGTTTCTTGCTCACAAGTCTAGAATATTCTCGGTACAGCGACAACTCTTATTGGCCAACGCTGACCAGATCACCGACCGATGAATAATGTAAAATTATTCCTGTTGCACAGGAGGCGTAAAATTTTGGGGTTTTTTTTTAGAACTGTATCTACAGTTTACATCTGGCAAGAGTCCAGAGATAGCCAAATGTCACTTGGCCGCTACCCCATTCTAGAGGCATGTTATTATAGAGCCCAGATGGCCCCTGATGACGCGCTTCCAGAACAAAATTACAGATTCTAAAAATTTTAGAAATTGTAATATTTTTTCGGTCAGTTACTTCTTAAAAAATCAAACTCGGAAAAACAGCTTTGGAAAAAATTCACTTGCATATCAATTTATAGAAACTGAAGAATTACCCCACTTCAAAGAGAAATATCCTGCCAAAAATTGACTTATCACTTCCAAAAATCTATAATACACGAAAACAAGTGCAATGCTGTGGTCCCGTACGCAGATGAACATTTACAGTTTGAAATTGTATGGTAGTCTGTCGGTAAAAGCCTAAATTAGAATAGATAAAATATTTTACAGACTTTTTAAATTCATAAGTTAATAAACTCAAAGAAATGATCTATTTTTACGAAAGATTAGAATATTTATCTAACCT